>NW_008342003.1:1825478-1884607 GCF_000622305.1 Nannospalax galili | reverse complement strand
GGGATCATATTTTTTGTTTTTTTATTTTTTATTTTATTTTATGTGTATGCATGTATTGCCTGCGTGTAGGTAAGTGCACCCATGTCCTGCAATGCCCACAGAGGTCAGAAGAGGCTGATGGATCTCCTGGAACTACAGTTACGGACAGTTGTTAGCTGCCATGTGGGTGCTGGGATTTGAACCTGGGTCTTCTGCAAGAACAGCCAATGTTCTTAACCACTGAGCCATCTCTCCAGCCACATCCGACACTTTCTTGGTCTTAACTCTCCTGAGTGGGTTAGATGAAATACTGAAGTAGCTTTAATTTGCATTTTATTCATTACCAAGGCTGTGGAACAATTTTAAGCTATTTTTTTCTTTTTAATTGAATTTTTCTAATTTTCATAATACATAATTTGCTATTTAGATCCTCTCCCCATCTATACCTCCCCTGATGCCCTCTGAATTTAATGCATTCTATTACATACAAGACACATATTACTATGTAATTACATAAATTTTTTATATATATAATTCATGTCTTCAAATGTCTTTAAGGTATTTCTTAACCATTTTTTATTTATTCTTTTGAGAACACCCTGTTCATATTTGTAGCACAATTTTTATTTGGGTCATTTGTTTTCTTGATCTTTGGTTTGATGTTTTTGTATATTCTCGAAATTAATCCTTTATCAGAAGTATATGTGGCAAAGTTTCTCCCCCATTTTAAGGACTTCCTAGTTATTCACTTGATTATTTACTTTGCTGTACAGAAGTTTTTTAGTATAATGAGGTCTGCTTTGTCAATTGTTGGCCTTAATTCCTGAGTGAATGAGGACTGATATAAATTTTTCTGCACCTACATCTTGTAGGGTGCTGCCTTTTTTTTCTAACAGTTTCAGAGTTTTGGGTTTCACATTGAGGCCTTTGCTTGATTTTGAGCTGATTTGTTTTCAGAGTCACAGGAATGGGTCTAATTTTATTCTTTTACACTTAGTGATCTAGTTTTCTCAGAACCATTTGTTGAAGATGCTGTCTATACTCCATTGTGTGTTCTTGGCACCTTTGTCAAATATCAGGTGGCTGTAACTGCATGTTCTCATGTGTTTGGGTTTTCTATTTGGTTCAGTTGCTTTATGTGTCTGTCTTTGTGCCAGAAATATGCTGATTTAATTACTGAAGCTCTTTAATATGATTTAAAATCTTGTTTTGTAGCCCTGACAGTTTTGGTCCTTTTTCTCCAGATTGCTATGTTTATCTGGTATCTTTTGTATTCCATGTATTTTATGTTATTTTTCCTATTTATGTGAAGAATGTCATGGGGCTTATGCTAGATAGCTTGAGCTGTCAACTCGACACACACTTGAGGTAGAAGAAACCCCAACTGGAGAATTTCCTCCACTGGACTGGCCCTTGGCCATCACTGCGAAGCATTTTCTTGATTATTGAGTGATGTAAGAGTGCGCAGCCCATGGTTGGCAGTGCCACCCCTAGGAAGGTGGTCTTATATTTTACAGGAAAGCAGGCTGAACACAGGCCAAGGGAGCAAGCCAGTCAGCAGTGTTCCTCCATGGCCGGTGCTTCAGCCAGTGCCTCCAGGTTCCTGCCCTGAGTTCCTTCCTCGGGATCCCTCAGTGATGAACTATGCCCTGGAGATGTAAGCCTCAACTTTCTTCCCAAGTTGGTTTTGGTCAGAATTCTTTGTCACAGCAGTGGAGAAGCTAACTAGGATGGGGATCTTCATCGGAGTTGCACTGATTTGCAAAGTGCTTTTAGCTAGATGGTCATATTTGCAATATTAATTCTACCAATTCACGAACATGGGAATTCTTTCCATCTTCTACTGTCTTCCTCAATCTCTACAAATATCTAAAGTTTTCATTGCAGAGATCTTTCACACCTGTGGTTAGGTTATTTCAAGATATATATTTCATTTCAAGATATATATTTTTGAGAGTATTGCGAATGGGAATGTTTCCATGATTTCTTTCTTCAACTGCTTGCTACTGGCATATAAAAAGGCTACAGGCTTTTATTAGTTGAATTTATATCTTGCTACTTTTCTGAAAGTGTTCATTATTTCTCGACGTTTTCTGGTAGAATTTTTGGGTCTTTCATGTGTAAGATATCATCATAAAACAGGGATAATTTGACTTTTCTTCTCCAGTTACTATCTATTAAGAGAGAGAGAGAGAGAGATCAACTAGAGACCTAATCCTGCTGGAAACTCTCTCCGGAGTTTTAACACCAATTATAAGGAGGGAGGGAGGGAGGGAGGGAAAGGAGGGAGAGAGAGAGAGAGAGAGAGAGAGAGAGAGAGAGAGTGAATATCATCCAGTGACCTAGCCCTGCTGAGAACTCTCTCCTGGGGATCTTCTGACCAAGGAAACCAGAAGCTTGTGCCTCTTTTTAGGAGGGATTTCTGCCTTTCACCAACAGGTCAGGTGTGGCCCAGAAGAGACTAAGAAAATCTAAGCTGCATCCTCATTGGGAGCGGACACCTGCCAAGGGATTTACTCTGTTGCCCCTTGACTCCTCCTTGCTCTCACCCGATTGCACTTGCCGCTACTCATACGCCTGCAAGGTTCTTTTGGGTCTACTCTAAAAATTCTTGATTAACTGGCTGACAGAAAATTTTCAAGTTGCCCCTGAGACCACATAAAGACTAGCCTCCTCTTAAGTGCTATGGATGATCTATTACCCTCTCTGAACACCCAGACAGCAGGAATGAGTCGCACATGATGGCAATGCCCCCACTCCCATTTACATCTCTTTAGAGTCAGGGATGAAATGGGAATGTTATAGCCCAAATGTGGGAGCATCCAGAGATCAGCATGTCGGGGTGGCTAGAGACCAGCATCCAGCATGACTGTCATCCTTTGGTCTTCCTCCTGGAAACCAGTATCCCACATGGTCACGACCCACTCCCTAACTGCATTCCAAATATTATGATGCCCCCCCTTGTTTCTTCCCCAGTATGACAGGAACTCGACCAAGAACCCCTTCCTCTCTGAAAAGAGAAATATATAGACACCCTAAGTGTGAGTAGAGGTTGTTCCTGCTCTGGATCTTGGGCCACAGGGAAGTGCTCACTTCCTCTGGGCCCCCATGTAGCAGGAAGCTGCCCTCAGGCTTGTTCCCTAATAAACCTACTAGTTCTACTGAGGTCAATTTCTTTGTCTCTCTTTCTCCACCTTATATTTCATCTTGGTAACCCTTTAATTTCCTTCTCTTGTTTTATTACTCTAGCTAGGGGTGCCAAGTACTGTACTGAAAGGAGTGGAGACAGTGGACAGCCTTGTCTTTTCCTGATTTTAATGGGAATGCCTCCAGTTTTCCTCCATTTATAATGATGGTGGCTGTGGGTTTTTCATACATAGCCTTAAGTATGATTAGGTATGTTACCTCAAATCTACTTCCATCTAGGACTCTTTATCATGAAGGTATATCGGAGTTTACCAAAGACCTTTTCTGAAGGCATTATTGAAGAAGCTTAAAATCAATCGCAAAAGAAGCTCTGGCAATTACAAAGCCACGTGGCGACTAAACAGCGCACTACTGAGCGATGAGTGGATCAAAGAAGAAACAAGAAAGAAAGAAAAATATTCCTGCAATTACGTGAAAGTGAAAAAGAGCAATATAGTAAAATCCCTGGGACACACTGAAAAGTCCTAAGAGGGAAATGTATATCTCTAGGTACCTAAATTTAAAAACTAAGGAAGAGCACAAATAAATGCCTTAATGATACAACTCAAGACTCTGTAAAAACAAGGACAAACTAAGCCCAAACCCAGCAGTTGAGAAGAAATAATAAACATCAGAGCAGAAATAAATGAAATAGAAACAAAGAAAACAAAATAAGAACAATTGATGAATCTAAGAGCTGGTTCCTTGAAAAGATAAGCAAGATAGAGAAACTTAAGTAACCCCCCAAAAAGAAAGAGCAGACCCAAATCAACAACATCAGAGATGAACAGGAGAACATTACAAGCAGCAGTTGAGAAGAAATAATAAACATCAGAGCAGAAATAAATGAAATAGAAACAAAGAAAACAAAATAAGAACAATTGATGAATCTAAGAGCTGGTTCCTTGAAAAGATAAGCAAGATAGAGAAACTTAAGTAACCCCCCAAAAAGAAAGAGCAGACCCAAATCAACAACATCAGAGATGAACAGGAGAACATTACAAGAGACACCAAAGTAACCCAGAACATTATAAAGGAACACATTAAAAACCTATAGTTCATTAAATTAGAAAATCTAGGAGAAATGGATAAATTCCTAGATCAACCAAAGAAGAAAGAAACGTAAAAGTTAAATCAAGAAGAGATCAACATAAAGGAACCAATATTAAATAAGATCCAATAGTAATAGAAATTCTTCAACTAAAAATGACTGAAAAACCCAGATCCAGGAAGATTTAGCACAAAATTTTAGTAGAACTTCGAAGAACTTCAGCCAATACTTGTTCAGTTAAAGAAATAAGTCCTAAATGCCTATGAAACTGATATTCCTATAACACATGATTTTTACATCATTTATTTCTAAAAGTTTTATAATACTGCTCTTTGGAACAAACATTTGTGCAAATATTTAGCTTGCAACTATGCCCTTAAAATCCATGCTGGTGATATGATACTACAATGACTTCATTGTTAGAGATGTGCAGTCCCAGCACCAAATGTGTGTGCAGCAGCACTTGGTCATAGTTTGCATCAGCTTGTGTAGTTTTTAGCTGATTACTGTAATAGTACATGGTCATAATAATATTAGATATTTATTGTTTTGTCATATTGAAATAGAATTCATGTTCTAACACTGTAATGTGTGCCACAGTATTCAATAATAATAATTTTAATGTTGGAATATAAATACTCCAAGTCATGTAAATTACAGTAGCATTTAAGGGAGTCATCTCAGAAAGTCTTCTTGTTGCTTTTTGGTGTTAGAAAATACAGCAAAGATACAGAGTCCATCTCCGGCTTGGTGAACAGGAGAACAGAGCTATGGGCTGTCTAGAGATTAATGGCCTTCAGCAACAGAAGAGAGTAGCCAGAGGTAAGGCAGAGCTGACTGAGGAAATTTGAGGGCGATTCAAGCTATATCAAAACGAGACCACAACTAATTTCCCCCACATTTACATAAATAACAACATATTTCCAAAGCCACAAAGAACTATGGAATTTGGCATTTGGCTTCCAATATGAGACACTTTCCAAAACTTACAAAATTTTTTTAAAAGGCTACTCTCCATGAGTAAAGCTAAAGACATGTGCAGTTTATTTTATTCAATAAGAAATGCTAAATTCTTGGTGAAAACCAGTTATGTGTCAAGTACTTTTAAAAAAAAATATTCAAAGTGTACATAAAATAATGAAAGAGGTATCTTTATAGTTGCCTGTTTAAAGAAACAAAACAGGTTTGGGAAATTTTATTTACTCTAATTCACAAAACTAGAGGATGATAGAAGTGATGATTAGACCCTGGGTGCCAGGGGTGGTGTACTTAAAGAAACATCTACAAGCTGAACTAAAGCATATTTAGAAGGGTCTAGTTTATTCTCAGAGGATCACAAACCCAGTGGTGACCACAAAAGGTCAATAACCCATGAGGTCCTAGGTCAACAGAATACTACAGTAACAAAGTAAAACCATTGTCCATAGATGTTTTGTTTACGTCTGCATTTGATTCTATGTCTGGGTTTGAGGGAAAGTGTGTGCTGCTGATGGAGGCGTCTCATCTTCAACTCAAAGACTATGAAGTGTATCACAGGTGAATGCAGACCGTTCCTGCTTTAGGTGCCCCTCTGGTGTGTTAATGAATGTGTCACCCTCTGTGAGGAAGAACTGGTTTATGGCTTCCAGCTTTACACTGCAGAGTCTTTATGTTGGAACCTGTTTTAATTTGTGTTTCTTTTGCTGAGACAAATATGGGAGGAAAACACCTCAAGGCATGGAAACCTTGCTTTGGGTTAGGGTTTCAGAGGTCACTCTCTCCTTTGTGGCTGACATGTACCTCATGGTGGTACAGAGCTGGCATCGTCATTTCCAACCAGTAGAGGAGAGAGGGAGGGAGGGAGGGAGGGTGGGAGGGAGGATTGGCCAATGAACTTCTGGGATCCTACTGCCTCTCCCCTTCCCTTTCTGTGCTCTCATTACCGGGATTACAGGCAAGCTCCACCAGGTCCAGTGTTTTTACATGGGCTTTGTGGGTCCAAACTCAGATCCTCATGCTTGCAAGGCAAATGGTTTACAACAATTTACTGAGTAAGCCATCTCCCCAGCCTTTAAGTGTGTTTTTAAACACAGACACACACACATGGAGGGTGGGAGGGAGGGAGGGAGGGAGGGAGGATGTCCTTGGAAGTTCTGGTTGATCTGACATAGAAGCTACTTCCTTCATGGGTCCATCCACAGGACTCCAGCTTCTCTGTCTTCTCAAGGGGAAGTTTTTTTTAATGGGTTTATACTTGGGCACTCTTGAAGCTGCCCTGCTTGTGAATTTCATTGGCTCCTGAGATAGCCTCAAGGAATCTTTCCTGTTGCACCAGTGCACAGCACTTGACGGTCTTTTCAATGGCCTTATTTCTTTAGTACCACACTTAACCTCAAGTTCCTACACACTTCTGTTAGGCCTGATCTCCAAGGTTTTGAAAGCTTTCCAGTCTGCTAGTTTCTTACAGTTCGCACTGTGAACTTGGATAAAAGCTTTGATCAAGGCTATGTATCCTGGGCTTCCCTCGCCTCTGCATATTAAGCAGTCACTGTTGAATTCCTCCTCCTCATATTCTCAGGGCAGAGACACATTTATAAAAAGTCTTTGACAGCAGGTAACACGAGTGGCCTCTGTTCATTTCTAACGGAATCTCTTTCCTATATGGCAGGCGATGAGTCTGGCTTTCCCTGTCTGTATTCCTGTTGGCATTCTGGTTTGATGAGCTCCCACCACAATTTCCCATTAACCTTAGCGTTCTAGAGTTTATTGAGCGACAGCTCCAAAATTTGCAAATTCCTCAGATAGACCATCTCTGCAGACTTCAGAGCTGCCTGAGTACGTTCCGTCATGGCACCAGAACCACTGTTAGCTCCACTTTCTCTGTGCCAGTCAGACACTCACCTACGTGGCCAAATGTCTCAGAAACAGCACTTTGTTTCCGTGATTTCAATCCACGTTGCTGAAAGGCATTACCAGGTACGGCAGTTCACATCCCGGCTGCCAGGACACAGAGGCATGCGTGGGATTTCTCCTTGTCCCCTTTTATTCCATCCAGGCCCCAAACCTATAGGGTGATGGCACTTCAATAAGACCAAGCCTTCCTGATTAGCTAATGTTCCCTAGAGTCATGGACATTCCCTAACATGTGCTTTACTGTTCTATGAGCCAGTTCCAAATCTAATCAAAAGGCTATCCAAATTGATCCAAACAGGGTCCAGAACTTGTCACTGAACTTGTCACTGAACAGGGTGCAGAACTTGTCCAGAACTTGTCACTTAATTCATTAAGGAAAAACAATCCAAAGGAGTTTAATTATTTTCTAACTTTTGTAAAATTGATTGTATTTTATGTTTGGATATTTAGCCAATTTTAATACTTTGATTACTGTTTTTACCCAAAATTGTTGCTGTGTCTTGAACTACACTTTCTTCAGGTGTTTAATAAAACAATGCTAAAATCATAACTGTTTTTTACCTTGATGCAGGGTATTTTTTACTTTACATTGAAATTAGCTATATACGCAAATCTTGATTGTAGGATTATGAATTTGACTTTTCCTGTTGCTGATTTATTTGGGACATAGATGATGCCTTCCTTATGAATCACTTCTCAGTCAGCTGACAGAACCTTTGTCATTATGGATCTGTCTATATCTGTGCAATTGTTTTTTCCAAGGTGTACGTACTGCATTTTTTTCTCATGAAAGTGCACTGTGGGAATCAGAACTCAGAATGTTGATATTGTCTGAAGCTTGACAGTCCTGTCTGACTGCTACTCCTTCACCAATCATACATCTCAATAGACTTCATTGAGTAAAATTTGCTATTCTAATGTCTTAAATAATTGAACAATAACAATCTCATTAGATATGTAAGAAAGAACCCCAGCTGAACTTTGATAAAGTCCAAAGAGTAACAGAAGTATAGTTAGAAACAATATGTATCATCACACCAGAAAAATGTTCTCGCAAATTCACATCCCACCTGTATATTGAATTATCTGTAGATTGATTTGCTTTTGTTAACTGAAGCTCAAGAGGCTGAAGGGACCTGTGTGAGGTTGCTTAACTACATGCCAAGTGACTAAGGTTTTGTTATAGTGCATTTCTGTTTTAATTTTTTTTAAATATTACAAAAACAAAAATTTTCAAGGTTTCAAAATACAAAAGAGATAGACTTAGTTTAACCACTTCTCTGTCTGCACTCATACCTTGCATAGAATTAAAATTCGCATTTCCTGAATATTAGTCTCAGGAGTTATCCTAATACAGTAATCCTTCTTTTTGGTATATTCAATTATCTTAAAGCTTTCTGCTAAAACATTGATCTGTCAAACTATTAAACCTAGGATAAGTTATATATTTTGAGAGCTAGGAAGGCAAAATTGCTGAAATGCTAAAGATTCTCAGTTATTGTTATACAGAATTTTTAATAATTAAACTTATAGTCATTACATAATGCACATCAGTTAAGATCACACTTCCCAGGTGTTTCAGTTAACAATGAAAACCCAGAAACAACTGACAGATAGTGAGTAAAAAGAAAGATCTGGAAGAAAAGTTTCTATGTGAGCATGGAGCATAAGGAGAACAAGAGGTTAGGAATTGCCTTTGGGGCCTGTGATCGCTGCATGGCCTAACATGTGCTTGGTATGGAAGTCACTGTCAGTTCTGAGAATGTGTTCATCTGGTACCCAGATAATATTGTGGGCTAAATGTCTGATGCCCCCAAAGTTGGCAGGCTGAAACCTAATCATGGGCTAGAATTAAGAGGTGGGGCCTTCAAAACTGAATAGGTCATGAGGTCTCCACCCTCGTGAAGAGAATTAGTGACCCTAAAGAAAGGAAATCCAGAGATCTCCCTGTGTGTGTCTTGTACCATATAAACATTCAGTTGGAAGACGCTTCTTACTTGTGAACCAGAACAGTGGTTTTGGCCAAATGCTAAATTTCTCAGCACCTTGACATGGGTTCTCCAGCATCTATGACTATAAGAAGTGAATTTATGTTGCTTATAATACAGCCAGTCCACAGCGTTCTGTCACTGTAGCCTGAACAAACTGTAACAACCTAATTAACTTTTTCTACATTTTATATGATTAAATTAAATTTGAGAGAGAAATAAAATTAGGGTTCTTTTCTCCTGTTACCAACCTTTCCTGAAAGGGAGGATTTTTCTACTGCTCCAGCTTGCTACTCCACAATTATCTTCTAATTGACTTTTCATAACTACCTTGAATATTTAATACTATACTGTCATTAACACGCTCATTATTCATCTCCATCAGGCAATTGCAGCAATTAGGGCTTCTCCCTTTTAAACAGTTGGTTCATTGATCTTTAATTACACTTATAGAAATTCAACTGAACAGAAAAGTTTTAAAGTGTCAGACTACCAGTGTTCCACTAAAATTGGTGATCACTCCATGAAAACATGCCAAGTTCAACTTAAATCCGAAGTGATGTATTGTTCCTTATACAATATATGATGTTTTCTATTCTTTTAATAATTCATTTTTTTCATTTATTCACCTGTAAATATTTAATGACAACCATCTTTGTTCCTGGCAGCATGCTGGTTACTGGGTGCAAAATCAGGCATAAAAGTTCCCTGCCTCTGTGGAGTTTACATCAAACAACAGGAAATAGGTGAGAAGTAAAAGCAAACTAAATAATTCAAATCATTGCTAGGAGATAAGGAGGGAGAAAATGAAGTTCAAATTAAATTGAAGCTTGAAGGTTCAAATGGACAGACCCCAACAAAACCAAAAGAAACAGCAACAAATAGCATCCAGGTCACATCTGTCTTTTGGCTCTTTGGTGTGACCGCAGATTCTGGCATTCTAAGTTCAAACCCCAGCTGTGCCTTACCAAATGGTTTGAAGTTGGAACATTAACTTAACTTCCCTCTGCCTCAGTTTCCAAATTTTTACATAAGAGTTACTTTGGAGGGTATGTTTATCTGTAGACAGCTTTAAGAACAGCACAGGGAATACTACAACTTCCTTGGAAAAAACTTGTATCTTACCATTGTTCTTAGGGTCCTGTTGTCTTAGTTACTTTTCTGTGGCTGTGATAAAACACAGTGCCCAAGGGAACTTATGAAAGGAAATTTAATTATCTTTCAGTTCCAAAGGGGCAAGAGTCCATCTGGTGGGAAGGTGTGGCTACAGCGGTGGCTGGATTAGGACGGAAACTAAGCTCTCACATCTTCAAGCAGGCACAGGAAACAGAGTGAAACTGGAGATCCCTGCAAGGCTTAAGAACTTAGACCCCAGTGACATGCTTTCTGCAGCATGCCACACCTTCTAAGACCTCCCAAAACAGTGCCACCAAGTAGGGACACAATGTCTGACTGACTTGGAGCCTTTGGGGGACATTCTCATTCAAACCACTACACCTATAAAAGGCAACAACTGTGAGAAGCACCGTCATAAATTATATGCATTAGAAGGAAAGGAAGACTGGCTCAGGGAACATCCCCAAAGAAGGGATGGAAGGTATCTATGGAGGGTATCTATGGAGGGTATCTATGCTGCTAGTCAAGGCATTCTAGATAGGATAAGTGTATTAGTCACTTTTCTGTTTCTGACAGAAACACTGACCCAAGCAGTGTATAGAAGGAAGAGTTTATTTGAGCTTATGGTTCTGGGGTGATTACAGTCATCATGGCAGGGAGGCATGGTGGCTAGAGGTGGCTGGAGGTGGCTGGAGCAGGAGCAGCAGAAGCTAAGCTCTCACATCATCATGCAGGCACAGGAAGCAAGAGAGATCCAGCAAGGCTTAAGAACTCTCTAAGCCCACGCCTAGTGACGTCCTTTCTCCAGTATAGTCACACCTTCTAAAACCTCCCAAAACAGTGCCACCATGTGGGGACAATTTGTCCAAATACTTGGAGCCTATGGGGGACATTTTCATTCAAACTATCACAATAGAGAAGCCACACCACTGAAATCTCCATAGAGGGTCGTCTAAGATCTGCGTGTTAGTAGCATTACACTGACATACCAAGGGTGGATGGATGGAATTTCAAGGGATCCCACCTCAAGATGAAGAGCTGTAGGCAATCAGTGGATGGTGAGGTCGGGTATGGTAGTTTGGACAGGAATGTCCCCCACAGGCAAATATTTGAACAATTGATCTGCAGTTGGGGGTGATGCTTTCAAAGGCTTTAGGAAGTGTGACCCTGAGAGGAGCACGTCACTGGGAGTGGGCTTTGCGAGATCATCAGCTTCGCTGTTTCCATTCTTGCTCTGCTTCCCATGGCTGCTTTAAGATGTCGCTTGCTTTTCTGCTTCCCTCACCTTCACTGCCATTATGGACTCTTATCCCTGGAATCATAAGCTAAATACACTCTCCCTTCTGTAAGTTGCTTTGGTCAGTGTTTATATCACAGTAACAGAAAAGTAACTAATACAAAGGGAAGTTCAGTTTTCTGCAGGGACTAGCTCCTGAGAGGTTATCTAATCCCAAGTGGGAAGCCCTAAACACATGTACACCAGCACCACTAGATGGACTCAGTGGCATATATATATATGGGACAAAAAATGGAGGGAGTATGGTGGGGGCCATGGGAGGAGTTGGAGGAGAACTGGGTGGGGGGATAATGCAATTATTATACTCATGTATGATATTCACAAAAATTTTAAAAAAGAGGAGAGAGAGTTGACAATGACCACTAGATTGCTCCATGATAATTACAAAGCTGTTAATTTTAGGTGAAATAGTTTGAATTGGCCTCTTAACAAAATATTTGAGAAGGTATAATCATGCCCACAAGGGTGTAAGATCTGAGGTGTGTTATTTCAGCTGTGAACTTGACCAGGCCGTATTGATCAGTTATTGGTCTATAATCCAGTCTTGATCTAGACCAGGTGTAGTGGTGTATTCCTTTAATCCTTACACTCAGAGGCAAAAATAAGTAGTTCTCTGTGAGATCAGGACAGTCTGGTCTACACAGTGAGTTCCTGGTCACCTGAGGCTGCATGGAGAACTTACGTCAAAAACCAAAGGAAACCAAACAACAAAAATGAACTTGATGGTGCTGTGGTGCTGCTTGGTGTTGCTGAAAGTACTTTTCAGATGAGACAAACATATGAAACAGTATCTGTTGACTAGAATAGACTTCACCTTCATGACATGGGTGAGCAGAAGGAGAGGAATCTGCCCTGTGCTTGTCTCCTGCCCCAAGCCTGCAGTATCAACTATTAGTATAGTGTCCGGCCTGCAAACACCCTATGACTTTCAACAATTTCAGCACCAACAATCCTGTAAACCAACTATTTAAAGTTAACCTCTTTTTCTAAATATAAAATAGATCTTCTATCTACCCATTTAATCTATATATAATATCTCACATAGGTATATTAATAAATATTGTATGATAATTATAAAGATAATTATTTATCTGCAAACATATGCAAATATAGATTGTATTCATGTCCCTCTGTAATACATTTGTGGGTATGCTTTCGTCACATCTGTGAGTCTGTTTCTCAAGAGAATAATGTCTAACACAAGCTCTGAGCAACATTATTTGCTCATGAAAATCAATTAGTGATTATCAGCTTAGGGAAAACACCCACACAGATTACAATTGAATGAAAGAGTAAATGAGGAGAGAGATGACTAGAAAGTCAAATGACCTTTTCACTAGGATCCAGAAAACAAGTTTGGAACTCGGATCCACATTTCCCCAAACTGAAACCATGTTGTAGCCTCTTCTATCATTCCATCTCTTCTGTGAGATGTTAACCAAACCATAGCATCTTGTTATAGTAAGTAGATTTGTTTCTCCAATTCCTGCATACAGTTTTCTATATCAGTTTTCCGGATAATAAAATGATCATTCAAACTAAGCACAATGGGTACATTTGCATTTTTCAAGTATCTCAAAGCAGAAAACAGTCTGGTCAAGCCTGCTCTGGAAGAATCCCGTGAACTTCTAACATCTCTCACTATGCTTCACTCCATTTACAATTGTTAGCCATGGACAACACTCTCAGGTGCCTATGCAGAATATAATATTTTGTTTCCACCCAAAATTTCCACTTAAACTTTATCTCTGCCTAGAATGTCAACACTGAAGAGTTATTATAATGATGAAGAACTATTTCCAGAACCTCCTGGAGCTGCACATTTAGGTCTGTTCTCCTTTGCTTCCATGTAAATCCACAGACTGTAACAGCAGTTTTATTATACTAAGCACATCAGTCTCTACAAATTCATCTTATATATTATTCATAAGAAGTTTGAATGAAGAAGCTGCATCGAAAGCATCCATAAGGGAGAGCTAGGCAGAAGGATGCCAGATATGCTGACTTAATATTTTCAGTCAACTCACAGAACACTATATTGACTCAAGGTTCTAAAAGTCAGGATGATCCCATTCTTCTCATTAGAAACAAAGAAAATCTAGAAACAATAGTTGGGCATTTTCAAAGCTCCAAGAGAAAATCATTGTCAATGTCAATTTATCTTCCCATTAAAACTGAATTCTGTGAATCAGAGTAAAGTGGGGTTATCACGGGAAAAGAACAAGTAAGTCTGCTCCACTGCACTAGGTAAGCTTCAATCGGGATCCTCCATGATGAGGAAGAATGATTTCTGAAAGATTGTCAGCAATGTGAAGAGAATAGTAATAAGTGTAAACTTATTTGGCTGTTAAAATAAGAAAAAAATGTCATGTACAATCTAGGACATAAAAATAGAACTAAAATACTGGCATAGTAAAGGCTGCAAGTTAGGTGGATAGTGATTAGAACCGAAGAAATCACAGCAAAGAGATTCAGAAGTGTTAATATAGAACGTGGCCAGCGTCGATTTCTGTGTGACTATCTTGGATGTATATTTACAAGTGAATATAAAAAGTGTGTATTAGAATGTAAATAGCCTCTGTTTAAACCAAACATGGGAAATAACACAGGTGTTTGTATGAACAGGGTGCTCAATGCACTGTGTCATTGCCACAGGATGCAATGCAGAGGTTAAAGGGATTCTACATACATGTTATGCCAGCAAGTTAGGGTGAAAGATAGTGTTTGAATCTGCAAGTACCTTTATACATATTAGCATATTATACATACATATGTTATACACAACACACAATCAGCAATTGTACACCAAGCAACCACGGCAGGAGGACAAGAACTAACATAGCCCCTAGGAAAACATCACTGTAACCCTACATGTATTATTCCTATATTTTTAAGCAACCTGCGTATTCCTTCCTTAAGTATATTTATTAATTTTAAAAATACATAGTGCAAGGGCTGAGAAGGTGGCTCAGCAGTTAAAGTGCTTATCATGAAAGCCTGAGGACTTGAATCAACGACAGGTGGACATGGGCACCTCCCTGTAGATTCAGCCTTGGAAGGTGGAAATAGGGAATCCTCCAGGCAAACTGGCATCTCAGCAGGCTCTGGGTTTGACTGAGAGACCCTGCCTCAATGAACAATGTGAATAATATGGAAGAGCAATGCAACATGATTTCCAATGTAAAC
Source organism: Nannospalax galili (assembly GCF_000622305.1). Lineage (NCBI taxonomy): Eukaryota > Metazoa > Chordata > Mammalia > Rodentia > Spalacidae > Nannospalax > Nannospalax galili. The sequence continues at coordinate 1,869,912 of NW_008342003.1, read as the reverse complement.
ATCCAAGTACACACTCATGCATGTGTACCCACACACATTCAAAACTGTGCATACATGCATGCACAACATACACGCACAATATTTATAAACATACAAATATATATCAATGAAAACAAGAATTTTGAAAAAATCACATTGCATATCTCTATGAACGAAGCACTTGAAATAATTAGCATAGCCACTTCCATGTGCGCTGCACTAGCTGGGGAAGAGAAGTCCCTGGGAAGAGCAGGGAACTTTGTGACACAGAGATACTATCTGCCAGAAAGCAGCAGAAAGCTTCTTATACTGCAACAGGAGGAGACAGCATTCAAGAGAAGGAAACATCTGTGCTGTGGTTTCAGCCAGGTATGCAATGCCAATTCTGGATTAGAGAGAGGTCCTGACACTGTCTTGTCAGTGAAGGGCAACCTGCTTCTGATTATATATTGTATTACCTAAGGCGATAATGGATGGATTCTGTATTCTTACTTTATTTATATTTTAAAACATAATTATTTATTTACTTACTTATTGTGTGTGTGTGTGTGTGTGTGTGTGTGTGTGTTTGTGTGCTCATGAATTTACCATAGTGCACACATCAATGTCATAGGACAACTTGCTGGAGTCTGTTCTCTCTTTCTACCATGTGGGTCCTGGGTACAGAAATCAGGACATCATTCCTGGCAGCAAGTGCCTTTAGCCACTGAGCCATCTCACCAGTCTGGCTTCTATATTGTTAAGGGACTGGGAAATGTCTACAGAAGAACACTGAAGTTCTGTGAAAGCCTCCTTAGAATTCAGCCGTGTCTCTGTGTGGCATGTTATCTGTGGCTGATTTTATGATTAGCTTCAGAGGTCAGTGGTGTACACTGTCTGCACAGACAGTGGCTGCAACACCTTGTGGGAGGAAATTAAAAACACGTGGCATTATGTATATACAAGCTGGGATGGGGTAGGTGCAGTTAAGCATCTTGTTGTTTGTCCTCCAGAAAGTCAAGGATGTCTATTAAATCTCAAATATAACCATTAAAATGGCAAAATTTTCATATGTAAGAAACTAGGAGGAGGAAAAGTAAAGTAGAATACTTTCTTAACTGCTGAACCATCTCTCTAGCTCATTAAATGTTTTCTTAATACTAAGACATTAAATAATGGAAGGAAAAGAATTATGAGTTTGTGGGCCCAATGGAAGCAAATGATTTCCCCATATAAATCCAATGAAACAATAGTTGGATGAAATATAAAGAGGCTAAATTATCCAAAGTTAAAAATTAATTATGTATGAGTAAATTAACAAATAAAACTTACTACTGTAAAAACATAAAGACGCAAAAATATATTCTGTTTAAAGAAGTACATCTTAAGCATGGACAACTGCTCAAAACCAATATTGTATAGATATTCTAACATTAAGCAACATGGGGGGACGGAAGACTAATGATGGTAACATAACAAATTATAGTGGGTAAGGAGTTGATGCAACCAAACCTATCACAATTTCTTATCCCTGCAAGCATTCTAATGGTCCGATACCTATGAAATAGAAGTTACAGCTAGAGTGAGAATAAATCCATAATTGCAATAAAAGTGAAACTACTTAGAATTACTAACAGGAAAATCACATAGAATACGTAAACACATTTAAATGGTAATTGTATGTAGGTGTACATAATTAATGTTTAGAAAACAGAATCTGACCATTGCAGAATAAACTAAAATCAGTACTTTGTTCTTTTCAGTTTCTGTTTCAAAATATCTAAGCCAGGGTTAGAGACATGGGTAATTAATTAAAAGAACTTTCTGCTCTTGCAGAGGAGCAAAATTCAGTTCCTAGCATCCACTACAGGCAAATCACAATTGTCTGTAACTCCAGCTCCAGGGAATAGGACCCTTACTTCTGGCCTTCACAGATACTGGCATACACATGGCATTCACCTACACATTCACACATAAACATACACACACATACACACACACACACACACCAACATTCATCAAAATAAATCTTTAAAAAATATATAAAACAAGGTGGAATCCTTTCTTTTTTTCCTTTTTTTGCTTACTGTGAAATTTTCCTCAAGGAAATATTTAGACACAAAGTCTGCTAAAGACATGCACAGACCAGAGATTGAAATCTCTTTCATTTCCATTTGCATTTTAACAGCTGACATAAAAACCTGAAACCGTGCCCTCAACATCAACTTGTAGGAAAATGGGCTTACTGTGGTTGGAGCTGACTGAAACCATGGCTGCAATAAAGAGAAAATTGGGTCATAATACTTTGTCATTGTTTAGTGTAAGTTGTCTAATAAAATTTAAATACAATCAGGCTCTGAGTCTATATAGTATTGGGTTAAAACCTCTGTCATTGAAATTTGATGGACCTAAATTTTAATACAGTTTTGGTATTTGATGATCACCTACTTTGGGAAACGTAGTTTACATCATGGATATTCCATTACAGAATAGAAGGAATAATCCCAGTAGCTGGCATTATGATGAAAATAAAGTGATTTATATTAAATCACTAGCTGAGAACTTGGCATTTGTATTTCCAGACAGATGTGAGTCATCTTGGGGCTTCAATAAGTCACCATATCCCTTAGCAATGATGCTTGGCAGAAGGGATGCTCACTGAGAGGACCAAGGGACACGGGATGCTGCTTTGAAAAATAAAAGTAGTGGAATTCGTCCCCTAGAATTGAGAAATGGAGTGATACTTTGAAAGTTTAAGTTAAGCTTATTAAGCAGTTCTAATTACAAAATTAGAACATTCGTGATGTCACAGACAATATTGAGCAATACTGGGATTTAAGTCATACTCTACAGACTGACCATAGTAGGTATCAGTGACAATTCTGTGCATGTATCATGAGCTATGTGTCCAAACTTTAAGGAGTAACATATTAGTTGATGGGAAGTATCTGTTCCAAATTCCCCAGTCATGTTCAATCTATCCTTTCATTATTGACTAAGCTTCCTTCTGATTACCAGATTCTTGTTGGTCACCCCCCCCATTATTCTGTGACTTCAGTCAGATTAAGATAATGTCTGAGAATTTATAGGACGTATTTTTTTAACCTTTGGCAGGAAAATGCATATGTCTGTTTTAACAATAATATGAAAATTAATTGCTTAATTCTCCAAAAACACATTCTTCTCTTTTCTTCTAATTATTCCTGAATCAACAATCGAAGACATCTAATGGTCAAACGATGGGTAATTTCTGATTCTACATTTATTTAAGGTTATAATGCTAGACAGTATTTATTGATTCTACATTTATTTAAGAGTATAATGCTAGACAGTATTTATTATATTTTCTAGAGTCTAAATAACATATTCATATATTTACTTGAGGAGGAATAAACCTAATCATTGAATATCCATTTTTGCACCAACATCAAACAATAGTCAGAATACTTCAGCTAGGGTGCCTAGCTAACCTGCAGGAGAATCATGAATCATATATTCCTCCACACTACTGTGAATTGCACTAGACTAGTGAGAGAATCCAGTGGAAAGATTTGCATCTGCAGCCAGGGAGCTGGTGAAGGAGCAAGTGAAGGCCTAGGGACAGCTAGGTCTTTACAAGCAGACGTTTTCCTGAAACTGAATTTATTTTGCTGCTACGTCTACTTGTTCGTCACTCCTTAATAACTGTCATATTTTGCAACTCTATGATACTCTTCCTGTATCACCTCACATCCCTCCCCCATCCCATCTCTTGCATTCATTATGCCTTTGACCACCTGAAGAAGCAATTAGAAACCTGCTATTAAAAACTTAACAGTAGCAGGGTGTCATGGCACAGGTCTTTAAACCCAACACTGAAGAGGCAGAGGCAGGTGAATCACTGAGATCAAGGCCAACCTGGTCTCTAGCCCATCCTGGTCTAGATAGTGGGTTTCAGGTCACCTGGGACTATAGAGAGACCCTGTTTCACAACAGCAACACTATCACCAACAATAAAATGTAGCTCTGTTTCCAGAAGTTGTTAGAAAACAGTGAGTGCAACTCTGAAATTTTATCCACCATGAAATTCATTTCCTTTCTGGGTCTGGAGAGATGGATCCACAGTTAAGAGCACTGGCTGTTCTTACAGAAGACCAGAGTTCAAGTCCCAGCAGCTAACAAGCATCATGTAACTCTAGTTCCAGAGGCTCTAACACCCTCTGGCACTGCACAACATGGATACACTTACATACATGCAGGCATAACACTCATACACATAAAATAAAAATAAATAAATCAAAGAAAATTTTAAACTGTTTTCTATTACCTGGGAAACAGGGCATTTAGTGATACTTCCACAAACTTAAGAAAACAGGGATTGACTTAACTGGCAATAATCCTTCATTTTGTTGGTGATCAAAAATTACTAATCAGTTTACTTTTCATTACGTGTTTGCAGGTACATGTTAAAATCATATTCTCAACATCTTTTATGAACACATAATCCTTAAACCTAGGAAATCCAGGCTGAGTGCTGATCATCTCAGTCTGGCCCCTCATGTGTTCCTTGTCTCATAACCACAATGAAACAGGTACCACACTGCAATCATAAATTGACACCTGTTCATTTTCAAATAAGCACACTTGGAAAATGGAAACAGTGGTGATCTCTACCTCACAAGATCTTTTTAAAGGTCAAATGAAATAATGACAAGTATGCTTTGTAAAATGTAAAGTGCCGGAGAAATCACAATCATCATCAGCAGGGCCTCCATTGTTGGTTCTAGTTATGTATAAGTGAAGTGTCAACCTGTCACCTGTGTGTGATCCTTGAAGGCACATGACAAGATGAGCTGCCTGAATACCCTCTGAAAACTCTCCATCAGTGTGCTAACACTTAGCTACAAACACAGTATTTGGAAGAAGACAAACTCATTATTCATTCATATGCTTATATGAATTATTCACATTCTGCTATGAATTAATTAAATCAGATCAGTTTGATCATAAGTAGTAGTCAGAAATAACATTTCTAATGTATAGGAAGAACTGGGGGCTGTATTTTAATTCATGCATGAGTGCAGTGAAGCTTGGGAATTGAATAGTGTTCTGGAGAAGGTAGAATACAGTTAGTGTTAGAGAACTTCATGTAAATGACAGACAAGGCAATGGGCTTTGGCACGTGCTGGGTTCAGTGAGCACAGTTTCAATCAAGCGTATTGAGTCCTATGAGAATATTGACTCTTTATTGCCATCTTTTGCCCTTCCATGCCCTGAGAATCCTGTTCCACTCTCAAAAGCTACACACTCTACTTCCATGTCATATGCATTCTATACATATGTATATGACATATGTAAACATACATGTGTGCATATGTAGTTTCCACATATGATAGACAAATTTCAGTCACTTTCATTTTGCATCTTAGTTTACTTACAAGATTATCTCAGTTCCACCCATTTTCCTCAAATGGCAGGTTTTTGTTCTTTATGGCTGAAAACTTCACATAGACTACATTTTTATCCACTTATCTGATGATGGATATTCAGGCTGATTCCATATACTGCGTGTGAAAAATACTTCAATAATAAACATGGATGATGAAGCATCTCTGTGGAATGCTGACTCAATGTAGTTTGGTGGTATTTAGGTCTGCTTCCTCACTGTACCTTCCCCAAAGCCCTTCACCCAATTTAATGGACACTTTTATATACAATGTGGCCTAAAGAGTCTGATTTGTGGCCCAAAATGTCCTTCAATGTAGGTTCATCCACTACATCAAGAGTCCCATCCCTGTGGAAGACCCTGACTTTTCCCTTCCTAGGAGCAATAGGCTGGGAAAAGCTCCTTAGGTTGTTTGTATTGGGATTTATTACCAATCTCCCCAGTGTCTATGCTGGAATTTTTGTCTGATTTGTGGTTACATAGGTTTTATGCATGCTGTCACTATTACTGTGAGTTCATATGAGTAAATGACCAGCTGTCTAGAAGACTTTGTATCCATGTGGTCATCCACCCCGTCTAGTTCATATAATATTTCTGCCTCCTCTTCTGCAATGACTCCTAAATCTTTGGGACAGAGGTTTGAAATAGTTATCCTATTCAGGGATAAGCACTCTGTGGCCTCTTATTCTCTGCACATTGGTTAATTGTGGGTTCCCATGTTGATAACCATCTGTTGCATAAGGAAATTTCTCTGGTGAGAGTTGAGAGGTGAATTCATCCTAATTGTAGAGGTTGCATTGGTGTGGCCCAAATTCTCTCTGGGTCTCCTGCACGATCAGACAAACCATATAAGACATTTTATGTGAGTTTATTAATTTACAAAGGAATGAGTACCCAGTGCCTAGCCCCGTGCTGCCGAGACTCAGAAACCCACCTTATCACATTGTGCCATCCCCACAGTCCCTGCTAACATTTGCTCATGCCTCCAGGGCCAATGATCTCACCCTGGGTCCACAGGAGTCAGTCCATTCTGTCTTTGGGCTCCAGGCTTCCATCCCAAGATGGCTCCCAGCTTCCCTTCCTAGTTCCTGCTCCTTGTCAGGCTCCACCCATTGGAGGACCAGCCAATTGGGAGACACTCCACCCCTTTCCTCTGCTCTTACAATCTTCCCGTCCATCTTCTGCTAAAGTCCCTGAGTCTTGGAGGGGGTGATAGATGTAGGGCAATCTCTCTTGTATCATGGTGAGATAATGGCTTCTTGGGCTTCCCCATTACTCGTCTTTAGGCCATATCCACTGATCTATCTCAGTGGTGTTTCTTCTACTATAAAGACAAATGGAAGGAAGTAGACACATTTAAACAAACATGAACATAAATACAGATGCCTAGAAGATATGTCAATAGGTGCACTATATTCATTAAACAATATACACATGATGGCTTTTCCACTAGGGCCTGTAGCCTTTCTTGACAAAAGGCATTGGTCTGGTCTACAGCACCAGATGTGTGTTCCACCCCTAGGAGTGGGCCTTATCCAATTAGAAATTTGTCATTTGTACATATGTGGCTGAGCCATTATTGAACTTGCAGGTATTGCTTGGCATGTCCGTAGTGTGCAGCACACAGGGTCCATTGTTGAGTAGTATTACAGTGATTCCTTTTTCCCCCAACCATCTGTATAGAGCATTCTAGCAATATGGATGTCATCCATCCAGTGGCATGGGGTTTTTGGGCTTAGTCTCAGTTTCATCTCTTTTTCTTCTCCCACACTCACAACATGCAGTGTCCTCAGCAACATGGCCTTACCAACGTTTCTAGTGTACAACCAACATTAATGGCAATAGCCTTGGTGAATTGGAAGACCTCAAGGGTCTCGCTCTGACCAACAGCTCAGAGGGGTCAACCCACACCTGGTACGGTAGATTTTCTTAACAGTTGTCTACAGCTGGCCTTTGCTTCTTCAGGTATCTTTCAAATGGGTTTCACATCTGTAAAACACTCAAAGGAACATTAACAATATATATTAAATCACTCATAGGCAAGGACTCATAAAGCATGGAAAGGTTTTGTCCATTCGTAGTAACTGTTTCCTCCATAGATCCTTGTTAGGGACCATAGCATGGATATGAGGCATTAATTTGGTTAGCTCTTTACCATTTTTAGTTATCCCTTTGGATTCTTTTATTCTTGATACACTTACAGGTATTGGCTCTAGTTGCCTGGCCCTACCCTGGGCTAAGGAGGTAGGGGGCTTCTCCTGTCCCCCCTGCACTTGTTGGTTCCCTGAGTAAGGCAGGCTCTGTGTCTGCCTCCTGACTGTAGCCACATCTGTCATCTTTCCATTGACCACATCAGGTTGCTTGGGGAGAACTTGATGGGAAAACCTGCTTCCACCCCTAGTATAGCCTTTATCAGAAGAGAAATGCATCTTATTTAATACTTGGGGATTCTTAACCGACCCTTGTACAGTTGTGATCCTTTTGTAAACTGTTCTTATGGTTTTAAAGCCTTCCAGAAACTCCTTAGTACCGAATTTGGTTTTCTATCAATTTTCTCTTGGGAATTTGGGCTTGACATAAGTCTTGCCACATTTGTCTTCAAGTAACCAAAGTGGACATTTCCTCTGTCTGGTCTTTTTTATGTCTCTTTTTCTCTGGGGATTTGGGCTTGACATAAGTCTTGCCACATTTGTCTTCGAGTAACCAAAGTGGACATTTCCTCTGTCTGGTCTTTTTTATGTCTCTCATAGGGTGTTCTGTTAATTCACACACATGTTTAACATGCTGGTCAGAATCATTTAGATTTGCTAAAGCCTCTCTTATTTACAAAGACCCTGTCCCATCAAAGGGCTTAGTAAAGCCATTAAAGCTCCATACCATTTTCGAGGTCCCAGTTGAATTAAGCTTTCCTTCATATCTCTGGTGAACACAGTCTCACCTTGCCCAGTGAACTGGACATTATATATTGCTTTTCTCATACCTAGTTCTCTCAGTAATGCCTGCCCCTCCTTTATAGTCCTCCAGCCCCTGCTAATCATGTTAGTCTCCCTTGGTGACAATCATGTATCTTTAATGCCTTCAACCAGCCATCCCATTAAGGACTGCTCCCCCCTGCATTGGCCTAGGTTGAACAGCCTATATCAGAAGGATGGATGGTGGGTTATATAACTCAGCTGCGAAGGTTCTGAAGGACTTAGACTGAGGTTATTTGCTCCCATGTCCCACACTCTCACAAGCCACGTGGCCAGGGGCTCTCTGCTTGCTTGCTGGTAAGTTTTTCCTAGTTTTAACAGTTCTAGCATGGAATATTTCCTAGATATAGTACAGTTAGCTTCATTTTTTCTTTTTACTATTATCTGTCCTTTCCTCTGAGTCCTTGAACTTTACACAAGTCAAAGTGTCCGGTCTTTTTTCTATCCCCAGCTCTGCACTTTGGTCAGCCTTTGCAGCTTTTCCCCCTGGGGCATATCTTTTATCATGCAAAGTGGCTGCTCTGTTCTTTCTGGGAGCTCCCTATGGGTCCAGAGCAGATAAAAGATTTTCTAGCCTTTGAGTAACTTTTAACAAATCTTCACATACCCCCAACATATCCCCACATTTACAACATAGCTGTGGCCCATGTTTCTGCGTGGCTGGCCTCTTTTTAATAACCCATTGCAAAAACCACATCAGCACCACCATTAGCACTCTTGTAAAAGTCATTTGCAGTTTCATCATATGCTGTCAGACTATGCCAATTCTGTGGCCTGAATTTTCTCTGGGTCTCCTGTGCAATCATACATATCATATAATATATTTTATGTGAGTTTATTAACTTACAAAGAAATGAGAACCCAGTGCAAAGCCCAGTGCAGCTGAGACTCAGAGCCCACCTTATCAAACTGTGCCACACCCAGAGTTCCCCCTAGCATTCGCTCAGGCCTCCAGGGCCAATGATCTCACCCCGGGTCCACAGGAGTCAGTCCATTCTGTCTTTGATTTGCTGGCCTGGCTGTGAGTTTCCTACATCACACACTCTACTGGTGGCTCCAGGCTTTCATCCCAAGATGGCTCCAGGCTTCCCTTCCTAGTTACTGCTCCTTGTCAGGCCCCACCCATTGGAGGAACCAGCCAATCAGGGATAATTGGAGATGTGACACTTAGGGTCAAGTATCTCCTAGACACTCATTCTCTGCATTTGACAAGTTTTGGAATTCTGTAATAGTCTCCACCTGTTGCAAAAAGAAGCTTCTTTGATGATGAATGAAAGGTATACTTGTCTGTAAATCTGAGGATGCCTATTTAAAATAAAATAAAAAATTACATAGGTTAAGGGATGTGGCAAAAGTATGTTTCTCTCTAGGTCCTATGACCTCTCCCACCATGTGTATTTGGCTATGTTTCCAGTACCACACCTGAGATCTGTCCCAATGAGTGGGCCTCAATTCCAATTAGACAACTGTTGATTACCCCTAGATAAAAGTGCTACTTCTGTATCAATAGCTATATTTTGGTTGGCCAGTCGTTGTTTATTAAGCTTCACAGGTGGGTAGGACCACTGATTATTTTTTCTCTCTTGAAGGCTTGTATTGTGTCCTCTCATACCATGAGAGTTAGTCTTTAGGGAGGAGGCTTCTAGGTCAGTTCTAGCTCAATTGTTCCAAGTCCTGTGTCTGAAGTATGCCCTATCTTCAGCAATAAGGTCTTACCTTCAAATTCTGGGAATAACCAATAGCTATGGCAACAGCCTCTGTTATTTGAGAAGTCTCTTGAACTACTCCGACCAACAACTCAAAGGGTAATTTCTCCTTCCTGGCACTGTGAATTTTTGTTATATAGAGTTTATTTATATACATGTGCCCATGTATTTATTGCATATGTATTGTTCAGTAGGATGGAACTAATACATTTACTGTGTTTTTTTCATACAATCTAAGTAAGCATTATTTATTTCTCCTCTCACTCCCCATGTATAACCCTCCCTGCTCTCTCCCAAGTTGGAGTATCTCCCTTTCCTCCATTTTCTCCTTAATAACACCTGTCTCTTACTATTTCCATCTCTTGAGCTCCTTCTTTCCCTTTATCCCCATGGTTCATTTCAATTTTTCTGGCCCCTGCAGTTACATCAGGATATATATTCACATCTTGGAGGTAAGATCCACAAATGAGTGAACAAATATTGCCTTTATTCTGAGTGTGTTTTATTTCATTAAATATAAGTTTCTATTTCCATCTATTTATGCACAAATTTCATGATTTCATCTTTCTTTACTGCTGAGTAAAAATCCATTGTATAAATGTATCACATTTTCATTATCCATTCATCTGTTGAGGAACATTAAGGCTGTTCCATTTCTTAGCTATTGTGGAAAAAAGCAGCAATTAACATGCCTGTATAGGTATCTCTACAAAAAGATGAGTCCTTTGGGCTTATACCAAGGAGCAGTATTACTGGGTCATATGATACATTCATTTTAGTTTTTAATAGTTCTCTATACTGATTTCCACATTGGTTGCACTATTTTGCAATACCAAGAACAATGAATGAGGTTCTTCTTCTCTGCATCCACACCAGCACTTGATGTTATTTTTTTTCTCTTATTTTAACCATCCTACCTAGGGTTGAAAGAAATCTTAAAGTGGTCTTGATTTGCATTTCCATAATTACTAAGAATGTTGACAGTTTTTTTCATTGTTTCTTAGCCATTGTTAATTATTCTTGTAGTGTCTTTCTTTTCGGATCTATAGGTCATTTTTTAAAATTTGTCATTTGCTTTCTCACTTCTTAGTTTTTGGAGTTCTTTGTATATTCTGAATACTAATCTCCTGCCAAATGAATAGCTGATGGAACTGTGGGCTTCCTCTTCACTCTGTGGGTTGTTTCCTTTGCTGTACAAAAGCTTTTCAGTTCCACGAGGTTCCATTTGTTGATCATTGACCTTAATTCATGAGTGATTTATGTCTGATTTAGAAAGTGCTTTCATGAACCTGTATCTTTGAGGGTATTGCCTATCTATTCTTCTAACAGGTTAAGAGTTTCTGGCTTCCCACTGATATCTTTTACCCATTTGTATTTGACTTTGTGCAAGGCAATATGTATGGATTTAATTTCATTCTTCTTGAGGAGACTCAATTTTTCAGGCACCATGTGTTGAAGATGCTGCCTTTCCTCCAGTGTGTCTTCTATTTTGTTACATTGATCTACAAATCTCTTTTTGTGCCAATACTCTGCTGTCGTTATGACTTGGCCCTGTAATTCGGATTGAGGTCTGGTATTATAATCTCCCTGGCATTGCTCTTTGTGCTCTGGATTGATTTGGCTATCTGGGGCCTTTTGTATTTCCATATCAATTTTAGGATGGATCTTTCTACTTCTGTGAAGAATGTTGTGAAGATTTTCTTGTAGGCTTTTTATTCTTTCGGAATTCCATACATACATTTAATGCATTTGATCAAATCCACACCCTTTCCCTTCCCCCCAATGCATCTGTGCCCCCCTTTCCATTTTCCTCCAAATTTCTTTTTTTTCTTTTAAAACACACTAATTTCATTTATTTTTGCCAGTATGTACATAGGTGTGGGACTATCTACTGCTACTTTTATTTCATGAGAAACTTCTAGACTGATTTCCATGGAGACTGTACCAGTTCGCATTCCCTCTAGCAGTGAAAGGAACTTCCTCTTTCCCCCGCATCAGCATTTTTCATCATTTGTTTTCTTCAAGACCATTCTCTGACAGCTAAGGATACCAAACAATTTTATCATATATTTATTGGCCATTTGTACTTTACTATTTGAAAGTGTTAAGTTTTGCTTGCCCTTATACCCAAAAGACTCTATTACCTACTACAGAAATTTCTGTCCATCCATGTTGATTCCTGCCCTTTTCATAGTAGCCAGGGAAACAACCTTGATGTCCAGTAACTGATGAATGGATAATGAAGTTGCGGAGCATATACAGAATTGAATGTTATTTAGATCATAAAAAACAGAATTATGAAATTTGATGGTAAATGGATAGAACTAGAAATAATCACCCTGAGTGAGATTAATGCATCTCTCAACTCTCAACAGAGAAAATTCTTTATGCAGCAGATGGTGATTAACACAGAGAACTGCAACTGGCCACCATGCAGTGAATGAGACTGCAGACTGCTTATCCTTGAATAGTATACCTGTTTCAAACTTGTGCCTCACAAGGGATCATTGCAGAAGAGGGGACAGAAAGACTGTAAGAGCCAGAGGAAGTGGATGACCACAAGGAAACCATGTTTTCCAGGCAGGTGAACAGTTATTCACATGAACTCACAGTGACGGCAACATGGACAAGTCTCTTGTTAGGACAAAAATCCCTGCATAGCCTTGGGAAGCAGGTAAGACACTTCAACCCTATGTGAGGAGCTACTGGCAACTGATGACAGCTGGGAAGGGAAGAGTCTGGCTTTCAGTCAGGGTGAGACTGTTAGTGGGTTGGTCAAACTCCAGCAGATGCACCCACATGGAAGGGCATTTGAAGACACAAATCTGATGGTATAGGCCATAAATCAAACATTATTTGTGAGTTATAGGTGTTCTGGGTGTCTACTTTTTGAAGTCCTTTTCCATTCTCGATAACCAGTCCTAACCAGAAAAGAAAGACTGGAGCAGTTTCCAAGACAGAAGAAACTAAACCAAGGAGAAAAATCACAAGGAAACACTCTGTCTCTTGCAAAAACACTGAGCCTATGTAAGAAAGGGGAGCTAAAGATACACCTGCCACATCTCCACTATCTACCATTGCCACAAAGTCTGCAGGAAACCACTAGTCAGAGGTACTTTCTAAAAACTATATTCAGCATGTAATTGAAGGTTGGAGGAAGATTTACTTTAGAATACTTCCCGCAAAAAAGAATAGGCTGATTCTGGAACCTTCTGTAGTGCATGAATCAACCCTGCAACAAGGAGTTATAGGACCAGAAGTTGGGTGTGCTTTTTATTAACAGAAGATAAGGTGTTGGGATCACTTTGTCTAGCTTTTCACACCTTAGCTGCAACAACAGTTTTTATCAGCACATCTAAGGTAGGACAGTAAAAAATAGGGATTCATTTATAACATTTTTGTTGTTATTATGAGGGAACTATGTAACCATGTTGTTAAAGAAACTGTTAAAGGAACTATAGTGTTTCCCATGAGAGAGGCATCATGGGAAACAAGCACAGGAGTCAGTTACCCCATAAGATACTACATCTTTAGGAAAAATTATAATCATTGAATAACATTTATTCAGAGTATTTTGGCCAAGCACAGACACCATAAATCAAAAGGCAAGTACACTGTGTGCCTCCTGTATGCAGAGATATTTGTGTCCTTGGGTATCTGGTTATAATGTTGCTTTGACTCACTGTTTAGGCAGACAGCAATACTCTTAGTAGAGCTTACATTGTAGGTCTACACTTACTATTTTCATAGCAATTTTAAATGTATCAATATTTTCAAAGGTTATAGACCTGGGAGGGTCTCTAAATTAGCATATGTGGTTTTATATGCTCTGAGAACAAAAGTTTGACAGATTACAATGAGTATTAATCAAACTTTGTCTAATGGCTAAACTTGACATGATCCTATAGAACACAGAAATACCAAGATTTAATTTCTTCTTCAAAGTACCTGTGATGTAATAATTGTAATATTGTGTGATATCTCTCACACAAAACAACGTCTGTCAACTTCATTGTGCATGCTGATTTCAGGAACACTATAATTTATTCATATCAACCAATGTGCATCCTCTGCTTAGACAAAAATAATATTTGAGCTGTTCTCTCATACATTTTGAAGAAACCATGCTCTGTTAAAAACTCAGCCAAAGATATTACTTTGTATAGACATTTTCTGGCTGAGACTACAGAGGTCTTTTCTGTGCTGCAGGCATTTGCCTTTTTTTTTTTCACATATTTAATCCAGATTGTAAATTCCTAGAAGAATCATGTGTTTATTATTACCTATCCTCGAATACTTCATTACATCAGCTAAACATTTGTCTTTCAAAACTGAGAAGAAAAAGTTACGAAAATTCAGCACGGGATGCTCTCACTTTGATGTTTGTATACTAAAGGAGGGGAAATGGACAAGACGGTATTTTTCAGGTATCTTTTGAAAGGACACAGATGCCTAAGCGTTCAGGCAACGTTCCATAACTATATGATCAAATGTGTCACACACCTATTTAGAGGTATGCTTTTGAACATTTTTATATTTAAATTTTTCAGTGAAAAAATGCAAAATTCACCTTCAAACACCTATTATAGAAGTTTAGGAAATATATATATGATTATGCTGCAGGTTTCTAAGAAGAATATCTGATTAAAAGGGAAACTGAATCAATTCCTTGGTGTCTTTTGATATTGGGAGGAGGAAAGCTGGATCTTCATAATGAAGTTTGGAAAGCTGTGTTTACAGTCATATTTCACCATAGAATTTCTAACTCTAGATGTAACATGTAATTAGTTTACCGAAAAGTATGTTTATTTTTAATTAAAATAATTTCTCCTCTGTAATTTTTGTCAGGAAACTCAATATGCATATACTTAAACATGTCAGAGGTGAATAGCTGCACACTATATATTCATGAAGATTACATTCTTAGGTTGGCAACATTAGTGCTGTATATAAAGTACAGTATAGCCCAGAAAGACATTTATATTGTAGTGAAACTACCCTGCAGGTTATCTGGAATTTAACACAGCCATCTCATGCTAACCCATTTGAGTGTGTAGTGACTTATTATTTTCACATTAAGGCTTTCTTTCACTAATTTTGAAAAATGAACGTGGCTTCTGTTTGAAATAAATACAATCGTGCTTATATTCACGGACAACACAGAGAGATACACAGGTATACATGCACACACACGTAAATAAAAATAAAATCCAAAAAGAAAAAAAAAAGGGGCATTTCCTTAGTTTTTTCCCCAGTGAAGGACATTTGATGCACTGGCCATTCACACTAAGTTATTACCCAAATCAATAATATTGTTTTAAAATGCTCTGTATGCAATGTAATGCTAGGGAGATGGACAAAGCTTAGCATTAAGAAAGACAAGGGGAGATCTGATGAAACTTTTCAACACAGGCTGAGACAAGTCGGGCTCAGAGGTCGAGTAGGGGTATGAGCCAGTGGCCTGCAGCTACTTAGCATAGAGTAACATAGAACTTAGGCATGCAGCCAGCCCGAGTCTTCCGGTAAGCAATGGAGCACAAGGAGGGATGTCTGTGAACTTGAGTCTCTCATCAATGCCAGTAAGGTAAATTTCTAGTTTGAACGTATGACACTATGCACAAGAGGTCATTTCACCTTAGCTGTATTATTCATGCCTGACACCTGCTATTTCAATAGTGTCAGAACAAAGAAGCCTGTGAGATACTTTCTGCCCCAGTTCACATGGGAAAGCAAAATAAATTAGTTCACATTGGAGAGATTTCCCTACCACCACCAAATAAAACATGGTAACCCTCAGTTCAAAGAATTTTGTTCTCCGTGGAGGCTCTTGGTTCTCAGAGGACGTTTGCCTTCCAAGTCCCACTCTAGCTACTTCTGCATTATTTGAGAGCGGCCCAATTATTCTTAACCTAAATGCTCTGATCTGGAACAAAGTTTAGCTTTTATCACACAATTCTCAGGCCATGCAATAGGCAAGCTCACTGAGTTCAGTCCCAAGATGTAGTCTCTTTCTCAGTGATGCATGAAAGGATCTCCCTCCCTTCAAATGATAATTAAATTAAAAGCAAAGTTGGAAAGAAGGCTTTGAACTGCTCTGGTGAGAAAGGTCACTTGGCGATCAGCAATCTGTTAGCACAGCTGTGCTGAGACAGGACTTTCTAGCCGCACCTTCCACAGCGGGTTCTTCATAGCAAGGGAAAGGCCACTGTTTTTGCTCCTTTTAAACACTATTGTGAGGTACAGTCAACAACCAGCAAACACAGCGTTTGGCAAGCTTTGTAGAGACTTAGGTGAGACATGAAATTAAATCGTCAAGACTGTCCACAGGAGGACAAGAGGATTGAATCCACCCTCAGGAAAAACAACACAACAAAAACAAAATGCGGCAGAATCATGGTGGACATGTTTTATTTTGTTTTTTGTTTTTTGTTTTTTTGCTGTTCCCTTTCTACTGAAGTGTCATGAGTCATTTGTTCACATTCTTGACCTTTGTAACCCTAGAAGGAGTTACCTGAAGTCATTCTGATCCTTAGTATCTCTTCTCCTGGTTTACAGTACTCTGACTTCATTCTTGGTCACTGCTCTGTGCATGTATGCACTTTCTACATCCTAAAATATAACAGTTTTGAGATCTCACACTTAAGAATTACTTTATACGGTAAACAAACTAGGGTGTTAGGTGTGTTCTGCTTTTCAAACAAGTTATAACACATTTGTACTGCGTACTTTGCTCACTGCTGTGACAAAAACAACTGACAAGAAGCAACTTAAGGAAGGAAGGTTTTCTTTCTTTCTGGTTCAAGGGCACTGAGGCCTTGTGTGGGTAAGACATGTCACCAGGGTTCTGAGGCTGCTGGTCGTACTGCATTCACAGTAAGGAAGTGGTGCGCAAACAGGAAGTGGAGCCTGCCTGTAAAATCTCAAGGCCCTTTACTAGTATCCCAGTTCTTCCAAGGAGGCTCTACTTCCTAAAGGATGCACAGCCTTTTTTTTTTTTTTTAATTTCCCAGTCTTTTTGAGACAGGGTCTCCCTGTAGTCCCAGCTGTCCTGGATTCACCATGGAGACCAGACTGGCCTCGAACTCACAGAGATCCCCCTGCCTCTGCCTCCTGAGTGCTGGGATTAAAGGCACGTGCTACCATGCCCAGAGTCACTGTCTAGAGACCAAGTGTTCAAGTACAGGAGCCTGTGGAAGGCATTTCACTTTCAAATCTCAACAAAGTGATGTTTTTCACCCTATGCCTTTGTGCTAATTTGATACTTGAAGATAGATGACTTATGAGGGGGGCATATTTTTGTCATGGAATTGTAAGGTGAATAGACACACAGTTCAGGGAAAGGCTGCTGTGTCCCCAGAAGTGTAAACAGGGAGATGGAACAGAAGAATGGGTGTCCCTGAGAAAAACCTCCTCTAGGCAGATTTTCATGGGTGATACAAAGTAGGCTGAGCACCTGGCAGTGGAGCAAGCAGGCAAGCAGCATGCCTTCATGGTCTGTACTTACAGGTGCTGCCTCTAGGTGTCTACTGAGTTCCCTCCTTAGCAACCCCGTAGGATGAGCAGAAAACTGTAAGGTGAAATGAACCCTTTACTCTCCAATGTGCTTTCAGTTAGTGCTTTATCACAGTAATAGAAACTGAATAGAACAGGAGCCAGCTGACATGAAACAAAAGCCAACTGATGTGAAAGACTCCAGGGTCCTGGGACTCAGGAACCTGACTGGGATGTCAGGAAAGTTTCAATGCAGACCTGGTCCCCGCTGAACTCCGAAGTATCTGTACTTGCTCTCCCCAAAGCAATGGGGCTGTGGGCCTGATGACATTTTTGAGTTTTCTTTCTCTATCTGTTGTGAATTCCCACATCTCTACCTTGTGTGTCTTAGATGACAGGACTCTTGACTTATTCCCAGAGGTCAACTAGCAGGTAGAGATGGTGAGGTGGTGATTTAAACCTCACAATAAAGCTCCTTCATGTAAACATTAAAGAAAATTAACTGGAGAAAAAGATATGGCTGTGTTTGAGTAAGTTTGCCTCACAATTTTTTGTGTACATCATGTATTTCAATATGCCATTATTTTTTAATATATTAGAAGATATATTGGGCAATAGTCCTTGGTCAGAATATGTTACAATTAATATGAAGGTGGCAAAAGATGAGAAGCCATTTTAATCCTTATAGTAATATTTAAAGGGAGGAATTAATTTTCTAAAAATGGAATTTATTTCTTATCTGCTAATGTACTCCACATATGTGATGTTTGCCTCTTTTTGGCATATACTTCACTAAGTGCTGGAGATTCAGTATGAAAGGGAACACAAGATGCTGTCCTCAGAAAATCTAGGGGCAGGGAGCTGTGCACTAATGACGAGTCACCACCAGAAGATCAGGACAAGACTAAGGTGACTCCAGCTCTACTGGAAGCATGATGCCCTAAGAGGTTCTTTGAGATTTAATGTAACATGTCCAGGGGGTGGAATTTCAGATGGAAGGAATGAAAGAACCAAATTTCTTGAAAATGAAATGTATTTGGAGCATTAACAGGGCATTGACAATTTCTCTGGTGCTAGGTGGTCATAGCAAAAGTGGAAATGGACTGTATAGAAAGGACAGGCCAGGACAGAAGGGAGCGTCTTCTAAGCAATCCTAAGGAGGGAGGAATGTCAGTTTGAGCCAAGGAGAGGATTTTGGCAAAGTAACTATGTGATGCAGTTTTTATATGAAGAAACTCTTGTTGTGAACAGTCTGAAGCTAAAGGTGGGAATAGACTGATGGTGTTTGTGAAATCACAGTGGTCACTCCTGAAGCTGGGGCTCATGTCAAAGAAGATGGTGCCTTTGACTGGAGTCTTCATCCATCTAGCTGGTGAGGACAGGGAAAGCTCAGAATGGATGTTAGAGACAGGCTAGAAGGGCTTGGGTAACTACTAAATGTGCTGATAGTTGGTAGCAGTGAATCCTCATTGGGAGAGTAGGCAAAAGTCTGTATTACATAAGCATTCACTTATATCCCTAAAACAAGGCAGAACTGGAGGGGACAAGGAACAGCAGTAAACAGAAGACCCATGTGAAGAGGTGACCTGAACAGCAAGGGAGATGTGGACCTTTGTCCAGTGTTTCAAAGTCCGCCATCTTTACACTCACTGCTACTGGAATATCTCTCCAACCTGCCCAAGGAGTACTTCAAAGAATTCACACGTGGGCTTCTTTATTTCTCATGCTTTTGTTAAATCCATTCCTCTCCTCAGGAGTATGAGGTTTCTAGAGATGTATTCCCTATACACGTTTGACAATGAAATTATGTAGATTTAAATAAGAAAATTGCATTTTATTGATTGAAAGAAAGATGGACATCAAAATTAGTGATGGTATTTGTGCTTCAGGAGCTGCAGAGATCCTGGAAAACAACTGCTAAGCCACATTCAGTTATGACACTATCTCTAAATGTACTCTCAAGCCATTCTAGTCATGGTTCCTTGAACCTATTATATATTTTATTTTATAAAACTTATATTTTCTCACCCAGGAGGAATAGAGCTAGCAATAAAAAAGAACAAAGTAACATAATCGCAGCCATACTTTTTAAAAATGTGGATGTTACAACCTGTGGCTTAAGCGTTAGAGTCTTTAAGAGACCCACAACACACAGGGAGGAAGCCAGACTTTGGTTGAGTATGAAGCATTTACCCTGGACTGACCGGGGTCAGTCCAGAACCTCTTGAAATTGCCTCCGCATTCTCGGTATGAAGGCAATATTGATGGAACAGACATTACCTACTGGTATGGCAGCCTTTATCCATTATCCATGAAAGGTACTGTCGGGTGCCCTCCGGCTTTACAGAGATGTCAAACCATATGCTCACTGCTGCTGGGGTGACTGCAGAAAGTCACAGCACTTGAGCCATACTGATGATGTTAGCTGGATAAAATGATGGCACCATAAGGTCTTCCTTTGTGAATTTTAATGAGGTAAATGCTCAGAAGCATAAGGCTATGCATCCCCCAAGACTTCAGCCTCACTAATCTATTGATGTTCCCAGCATCCTTGCAAAGTGCTGTCAGGTGCAGTAGACACATTTCCCGATGGCTGATATAGCAGATGATTTTCATGGTCCTCATACTGAAGGTGTTTTTTTGTCAAGTGTTCAGGCAGGGTGATGCCCTATCCCAGCACATGGGAGAAATTTACAGAACAGTGAACAGGCTTTCTCAGTGCTGGATTTTCTGTGAAAGGCTATGTCTTATGGGATTTAGGAGGCAGACAGACATACGATCAAATCCCAGGTCTCCTGCTTGCAATGAGAACTTGTGTTTTACTATCAGAAACATGAAATTAACATTGCCAGTGTCATAAATACTAGAAGGGGAAGGATTAGATAAAATAGCGTTTGATGCACTAAGCATAGTGTCAAAAATATAACATGCTTTCCTAACTATATGGACCTCAATTTCTGTTTAAAACAGAAAGTAAATATTAGCTGTGATGTATTTTAAGTCATCTAAATGTTCAATGATAATTTTAAACATCTTTTTTTTCCTGATTCTCTCTTGTTGAACCATGCAAGTATGTTTTAAACCTCTTACAGACAGAAGTCATCAGATTATGGGGACCAGGAAAAGCACCTCCATATGCAGTTTGATTTGGCATGCTGCAAAACATGTGGGAGTCAGGTCTAAGAAACATGCTGAGAAACTGTGTAATAAGCAATTTAAGGATAAGATTATAAATAGCTTCTACAGCTCCAGCATCCTGTGATCAAAAGAAAAACATTCTCCAAAATATCTAGGAGACAATGCTGGGAGATACTCAGAAATGGTGCAGTATTGTTCATGCAGACTTTACTTACTGATTGCTGTCTGTGCTCCGACGCTGTAGAGGAAATGCTCCCTGAAAATCAGAAGAGCTTAATGTAAAGAGCACGGGTGCTAGAATCACACTGACCAGGATGGCCTTCCTGGCTCTATCATTGGGACTTCATTCACAGGAGCTCCACTGGTGTGTGTTGCAAAAACAACAAAGTTGAACTTGCTCCAGCTCTGTTAAAGATTATTAGGTCAGGCACAGTTGAATGTAATTCATGTTACAGTTCTTGCAGGTATTGAGACATTGCACTTCTAAGGTGATTGATGGTACCGCCTTGATCGTGTCAACCTCTAGCAACTTTATAAACTGCCCTGGAAAGCAAGAGAACACACATGCTACTGCTGGCCCTGTAACTGGGGCACCCTTAGCATGGCTCTGTGGCTCATATTCTTACACATGACTATCCTCGGTGTTCACTGTGTTTTCTCTTCCCACTCCGGGCCCTAAATAAGACACCTTTAATATACCTCTAGACCTTATTTACCTCTAGAATATGCGTGCATTCTTCTGAGCTAACCCTTTCCTTCTGTTGTCCATCCTGTCCAGAGTGACCTATTTATTTATTTCTCCATCTGGGAGAGTCCCGGTCATCAAATCTAAAGTCAAGTCCTACATTTTGTTGAGAGGCCTCTCTAATCACCTGAAAAAATTTAGTGTGCCGCTCTGCTAAGTGTATCAAATTCTGAGCCTCAACTCCTATTCCAGCCAGTGGGTTTGACATTATTTTACACACGTGGGGAAACTGAAGCTTAGAGGACTGTAATGTGCTTTTAGCTGAGCTAATTAAGGTTTCATACTTGCTATCATTTTTCATAGAAATGAAAGTACTGGGACATGAAATAGATGTACAGATAGAGCTTTAAGAATTACCTCAAACAGTTAGAGACTTAGAGCTCTGTGATCTTTGACCTTGGGTAGATGTGGGGATGGAAAATGATGTGAGGCCCTTATGTCAAGTTCCAAAGAGCAGGACTTTGAGTCCTAAGAGCAGGAGAGCTCACTAGCGGGGAATGAGTGCCCTTCCTCTGCCCCTTCTTGCCTCAGCCACTTGTACGATGTCCACTCAAGGTAGTGCACAATACCTCGTACCTTAGACACGTTTACAACTGATAACATTTCTGGAAAAAACTTCACAGACACTTGCAGAAAATATCATTTTAATAGCCATCAGGGTATCACTTAAATCAATTGAGAAGCCATGTAAAATTATCCATCTGTTTCCTCTCGGAGGAGAGGACCCATTGCATAGGAAGGGGTCATTCTGGTCTTCTTTCATCGATTTCTACACGTTTGTTCTCTTATATTTCACATTATGTTTCTGATCATCTTACTGCTTTTCACCTACTCTAACAGACACTAGAGAACAGCATTAGAATATATAATCTGAGTGACTGCAGCCCTTAGATGGTGCTATCCAGTAGGCTAGTAGTAATTAACATTCCTTTCTCTATCATTGTGGATGTCCTACTTGAAATGACTAAGAATAAGCAGAGATATAAAATAATATAAATGATATAACCCCATATTACATACTCATAAACAAGTCTGTGCCCTAAACTTGTAGAGGATGGAATTTCCACCTAAGAGCACCATGCTTCACAACACCTTAACCCACCTCATCCACCGTATGGAAAGTCACATCCCTTCTCTGTAGGCTCTCCTTGGGTCTTAGCCTCCATGATGACCACACCTCAGTGAATAACTTGAAGGGCCTTGGCTAAGTCTCCTGTGCTAAGTGGGGCTGGCTCCTGAAAGAGTCCTCCTTGTAAACTGTCTGTCCATATGTCTCGGTAGGAAGTACCATCTGGATTCGACTCATATTTTATGAAGCAGTAAAGCAAAAATATGTTCACAATTTAACAACCCTGGCTTGATGGGAAAATGGAGCTGAATTTACAACAAAGTTATATCGTCTCAATATGTAAACCCACCGTGCCCCAAACGTCATCCTAAGCACTTTCTAGCTGAGACAAATGAACCATTGTACTTCTTTTCACTCCAAAGACAGCTTGCCTCTGTTGCTTCTATACAAAATATGTTCATAAGGAAAAATACTAAAAGCAGATTTCATCACTCATTCCAGACCAGGAAATGGAGACCAGCTGCAGTTATCTCTTGTTGAAAAAGCATCTCTTCGAGGGGAAGGGCCATCATCACAATATCTGGGACGAGGAGGCATGCACAGTGGCAACATCCTCTGCCCCTGTCTTCTGTGTTACAAGTAAAACTCAAGGCCAGGTTAGAAGGTCTTTCCTAAGTAATGACTCTGCCTTTTCCCAGCTACATTAATTTAAGGACCTGCTTAGGGGCTGGAGAGATGGCTCAGTGGTCAAGAGCACTGGCTGCTCTCACAGAGGACCGGGTTCGATTCCCAGCACCCATATGGTGGCTAACAACCATCCGTAACTCCAGTTCCAGGGGAATCCGACGCCTTCTTCTGACCTCCATGGGCATTGCACGACACAGGCACACTTACACACATGCAGACAATACACTCATACACATAAAATAAAAATAATTTAAAAAGTACCTGCTCAGTGTCAACTCCTACAGAGTAAGGGTGACCAATGCCCAGGTTGCCACCTCAGTATGCCCACCAGAAGTCTATTCTCTCCCCATCTTCACACATTTACCCACGTGCGTATCTGTGATGGCACTTACCACAGTCTATGACATCTTTGCCACTGGACCATCTTATCCCTTTCAGAATGTTCATTCTGCAGAATTCAACCCCACTATCAAATGACTAAATGAAGTTCTGGGGGTTGTAGCAAGAAGTTTCTAGTCATTATTAAGAAAACTTGTGGGAAAAGAATGTGCTAGAATTGAAAATACAAGAGTACTTTGAACGTGGACTTACATAATAATATGAACTTACACAAAATATAGGTATATAAGAATCTAGATTTAATGTAAATTTTAGCTTTGTTGATCACACTCCAGAGCATTAGAAATCCACATATCTAATAATCTGTAAGTATTCATAAGGGAGTATGTAAGATCTATTTTAAATGTGATTTGAATAACATCATTCATAACAATAATGAACTCACTTACTGGTTAAAGCATGCTGTTCTTCAGCCTGGCTCTAGAAACCAGAACTGATCCCCTGAAAAGCTGGAGTTGATGTAACTTCTCTTGGGAGCACAGGTCTGATTGCGTGCGGGCCCCTGACCCCTACTGTAAGTCTACCTGTGCCACATTAGCCTTCTTAGTGTGTCCATGTAATCAGTGTTCCTGTGTGCCTTCCCATTAGATTTACAAAAATTAAGAGCTTTATATCACCTTGAATTTCTAATGTTTAACTCCAAAACATAAACATTTTAAGTGCTCACTAAGCATATAGTGACATACATAGACCTATGGGAAACAATATAAAAACAGGATATGGTGGAAACGGGTAGACTAATATAGTCATTGGTTTTAAGAGTTAAACAGGCCTTTTCTAGCTTTTTTTGAGGCAAGATTTCATAATCTAACTCATGATCCTCCTATGTTGATCTCCCAAATGATAGGATTGCAGGTAGTTATTATGGTACATAGCAAGCATTGTATTATTTATGAGAAAAATAACATTACCATTTTCAGACTTAACATAGAATTGGCATAGTTCTCTGAGCATAATCTTTATTTTTTTTTTCTAACAGGGTCTCCCTGTTGCCTCAGCTGGTCTGGAACTTACTATGTATATCAAGCCACCCTAAGTCTCACAGAAATCAGCCTGCCTCTGCCTCCCAACTGCTGGGATTAAAGGAATGCACCACCATGCCTAACATTTTTATCATAATCTTGAAGTGATAGCTATACCATGTCTGAGGTAGAATGCATTTGTTGCTGAATATTAGATATCTTATGAGTAAAACTAGAAACAAAACGTAGAAGTTGTATTAGAGGAATGTAACTATGAGCACTTGAGGTGACATCAAATAAGATGTGAGATTCCTATGGTTTCAGAGAAGCAAGACAGCATTGTGAGATGAGCAATCTGACGATGTATACACTTCCATGTGAGGTTAACTGTCATCGTGATAAGGAGACTTTATGCCAGGAATGTAACCACAGTGTGTGATACACAGGGTTAAATTGATTGTGACACAAATGTCACAAATATAAAGTGATTCTGGAGACTTTAAACTGAGTCTTAGGACTGTGACTCTGAATCTGCCAGGAACTACAGTACACAGGTAGAGGCCATGGTCCCTCAGGAGCTGGCTTTGAAGCAGGAGGAACCAGGATGTGAGATTCTAGAATACAATCTGGATAAAGCAGTTTCTAGGTTCCAATAATAAAGTATTATTGCTTCAAAAATTACTACTTACTTCTAGTTTTTAATTAAATTTAGTATTATAAATATCATATAAAGCATTCATCTATAAAATGTTATTCTGTATTGGTCATATAAGAACATGACTTGTAGCACACAGGCTATGGGTGAGCAACCAGAGTCCCCGGTTTGCATAAAGGAGACTTCATTGTCATAGATGGTGGGAAAGTAGGCAGATGCCCTGGTCTGCTTGAGAGAGACATACATGCAATCACCATTTTCCTTGCTGGACATTGTGTGTTGACTGCATGTCTTTTTCACCAAATCAGTATGCACATTCATGATGAGAGAGGTGAAAAACACCACCCAATTTTATCCTGATAAAATGCAAATGGACAAAAAACACATGAAGACCTTTAAACATCTCTAGCTACCATGGAAATGCAAATTAAAGCCACACTGTGATTCTGTCTTATCTAGGTCAAAATACTCTCAGAAGAAAACCTAAACCAACAAATGCTGGTAGAGAAAGGTTGTCCCTGAACACTGGTAATGGGGGTACAAAGTGGGGCAGACACTAAGAATCAGTGTGGAGTTTCCTCAAAAACTATAATATCACTGTCATGCGATCCATCTAATCAGGCAATTATTAAGATCACGATGTATGAGGGACAGTGAGAACACAGGCTTGTAATTAGAAAGCGAGCATGACATGGGAGAGATGGTACAGCCCCCTAAACCATGTACTTGAAAGGCTAAGACAGGAAAACCATAAGGTTGAGAACAATCTTAGCTAGATAGGAAGACCCTGGTCAAGAACAGTAATGAAAGAATGAATGAATAGCAGTGTACGAAGCTCCAGGATACAGTGGCTGTAATTTATATAAGCACTTTGTGGTATTAAAGATTATTACCCTGCTCTATTTCAAGGCCTGATTGGTTTAGCATAATGTTGGTGTCATATTTTGATAAAATTTTGTAAATTCTGTACTTATATCTCTTCTTAGAAATCATTTTATTTGTGCTTTACCAATTGCTATTATTTGGGGAGAGGGAACCTAGTCCCAGATATTAATTTTTCAGATGATAAATGTTTTATTTAACAAAAGAATTTATACCATAGTATTCCAAGTAATTGAAAAAGTTTTATGGATAAACTGAAGTGCAGTTTGCACTACTTTAACTCATAGCATATATTTTCCTGGTAAACAGTCAAACATATTACTGATATTTATTTGGAAAGACACAGTTACTGTGCTCTTACACTCAAATATATACATTCTGATGTAACACTTATTCCATAACTGTGCTATATAAAATGCTAAAGTGTGTGTGTTCTCATAGCCAAAGGTAACCTAGAGAACATATCAGCTTTCTAATTACAAATCTAATATCCATAAACTATACATTAATGAGGTCGGCTCTTATTTTATAGAGTTGTGATGACACTGAGGCAGTGAAGTCCTCGGATTATTTCTTCCTGTATATTTAATAAGATAATTTTCAAGGTTTTTGCAATGCTGTGGTAAAGATGAAGATGAGCTGTCTGTTGGTTTGAATGGGAATGTCCCCCATAGCCTCAAATAGTCAACTCTTTGGTTCCTTCGGGGGCCCTGTTTGGGAAGTCATGAGATCTCTAGGAGTTCGCTATTGGAAGCGCCTCACGAGGGGTGGGTTTTGCAGTTTATAGCCTTGACTCCTTCCTGTTCACTGTCTCTGTTCCATGTTTGTGGAAAGGATGTGAAACTTAGCTTCCTACTCCAGCTGCCATGCCTTTCGGACCTGATGGACGCACCCCTCAGGAACCATAAGCCAAGATGAACTCTTTCTTCTATAAGTTGCACTGGTCATGATGGTTTATCAAACAACAGAAAAGAAACTAAGACAAACTATTAGAACTTATACTCCATCCTCTTCTCAGATTCCTACACTATAAACAGAGAATTCCTCTGAATGGCTGCAACTATCACAGACAGCTTTCCACCTGTGAGTGTAAGCCCACACTGATCTTCAGAGAAGCCCCTGAACTCTACTTACAACCATAGCAAATTCTGCTCAGTAAGGACATTGTGTGCCATTTCAAAATGACTATGACCTCTTGTGAGGTGGGTCAGTTCTTAATACAGTTTTATTTATTTATTTATTTATTTATTATTATATGATTTATTATGTTTTGGCTAGGTGCATGTGATACAACACACATGAAGGTTAGAGAACAACTTCCTGGACTGTGTTCTCTCCACTTACCATTTGGGTCTCATGGTCTGGCAGCAAGCACCTCCAGGGTCCATGGAGTGAGACTACCAAGAGGTTGTAAACATTGGTGCTGAAAACCAAACCAAAATTCAGCTTTTCTGAAAGAATAATACAGGTTCAGGATTTTAACCACCAAATAATCTCTCCAGCCTTCCCACTTTTAAAACAAACATTTTAATAATGTATATATGTGTTACGGCCTTAATATAGTTTATTTTAAAATGTTTTTCACTAAAATCTATAAGACTCTGTATCAGAAAAATTATCTACTCAAAAAACAGCACTTCTTTTTCTACGACATAAAATAAAAACATTTGCCAGGTGTAGTGGTACAACCTTTAATATTAGCAATTGGGAGACAGAAGCATTTCTATAAGACTGAGATCAGCTTTGTCTACATGACAAGTTCCAGGCCAACTGGGGCTACAGGGAGAGCCTGTCTCACTTAATTATTAATTAATTAATTGATTAATTAATTAAAAAGAAACAACCGAAAAAACAGAGGGATGCTTTTGGAAATTCTTGTCAAGAAACTCCAATGGACTCTCATCTGAGCATTTGAAAAGTACCCTGTTTTGACTTTTTCCTAGTTCCCTGTCTAGAACTTATAATGCTTATTACTCTTGCCTTTACTTCTCCTTCACATCTCCCATTCATGATTCAAGGACTTTCTTTTCCCTTTAGAGACAAGAGTTATGTTTGGGAGTCTTTTAGATAGACCCACTGAAGGGGTACTCCAATTGCCTCACCCTGCGTCCCAGTTCAGAATGGAAGAAGCCAGAGCGGTCTGTGTCCTGATTCCCTACTGGCAGTCTGGGTAACCTCTTCAGAGGGTGGTGTGATAAGAATAGGAGGTAGGAATTGGCTAGGCAGTTATGGTAAAAAAGACCCCAAAGAAATGTAGCCAGTTTCTTGCGTAAAAGTCAAAATGTCCTTGGGCCTGTTAGCAACATCCGCTGTTCCAAGGCCAAAAATGTCAAAAGTGTTTGGTAGTTTGTATCTAATCCTTAAAAGATTTTAGGGTTACCTCTCCAGAGGGGGGAATATTATAGTACCCAAAAGCCCCATAAAAATAAATAAATGAAAGGAAAAAAAGAAAGAAACATAAAATATTTGCAGGTGCTTAAGGTAAAACTGGTCTTTTTGTTTCGTCAGACCTGAAACCCACTGTCCATCAATGAGTAAGTTTTAGTATTTAAGTAGAGATTCATAAAAGTAAACAAGCTTCAAACAGTTCAAAGAGCTATTTAAAAAATCAAGTGTGTCAAACATTTTGCTCTAAACATGTATGTCTTTGACATCTAGTCATTCATTTAAAAATAAGTATAATCATTCTTGTACTTTTAGTATTTTACATTTTGAAATGTTTGTGCAAACATCTCATTATCCTGCTGGGTTTCCTGTGAGAAAATAAGGGAACGTTGCCCTTCAGGAAAGAAAACAGAGACACTGCAGAACAGACAATGGACCCGGGTCAGGAGGGGAAGCTTTCCAAACAGTACAAGGACACCTACTCTGTTAGGGCTGAGGTTCGGAGCTGGGGCCCCTCGTGGTAGCAGAAAACACTAGCATTGAGTGGTCACACAAGAGAAACAAGCATAAAATAAAATAGAAAGAAAGCAAGCGCCAGGGAAATGAGCATTTGCTTCCTCCTCCAGTGCAACTAACAGATTCGACCATCTGATAGAGCCTGTCCCATGGGGTAGGATAGTGCATCTGCTAGATTGAATAATGTGCCAGGGACCTGAAATTCCTGTACTGCTCAGAAGTGTTGGATGTAGAGTCGTGGGCTTTGCAAAGATCAGGAGATCAGATGCTTGTGCACTGTATGTGTTGAGGGTGTTGTGATGCCCCAGCGCTCCATCTGTGAGTAGAGGTGGGGAGATGGGGAAGCCTGGATAAGACGGCACACACCCATTCACACAGCATGTGCCTTCTTAACATTGACAACACTCAAGTGGCCAACAGGAAAAGGGATTAGAATTATAATCAACCTAAAACACATGGCTGTTATGGCCATAGAAAACCCTAAGACTCCCATTGCTAGAATAATGTGATTTCTCACTACATGTATAATGTGTATCTTTATATTTACAGACAAATAACCTAGTCACCACTCATCAAAGAAGCTCATTGTGCACACATGTTTTTAAAACAGTGTGTCCTTGCATCCTAGAAGTGATTATAGACTTCCTTATGCTGGCTTTAGAAATCCACAGCATTTTTAAAATAGAAAATAAGAGCCATAGCCCTTGTAATCTAATAATCTGTGAGTGGAATCCAAGGCCTCCACACAAGGAGACAGACTTTTAAGCAATCTCCTATTTAAAAAAAAAATCACTCAATTAATTAGGCTTAATTAAAAGCCAGTTAATTCAGTAAGGGAAAAAAAAAAAGACCATTAAGCAAAAAAAAAAAAAAAAAAAAAAATGAGGATTTAAATTGGATCATTCAGGCAGGGCTTCTCTGTAGCCCCAGCTGACCTGGAACTCGATATCTAGGCCAGGAGGGACTTGATCTCACAGAGATCCCCCTGCCTCTGTTTCCAGAGTGTTGACTTTAAAGGTGTGCCACCACACCTGGTTTCTGGCTATAGTATTTGCCTTATACTTGGTCAGTGGTCTACCACTGCACTGCTCCTGAACTCCGTGTGGCACTCATACAGCTGGAGCCAGAATTAAATGTGGGCCATGGTTCCGCAGGGCAAGAAATTGTGTGACTTCAGAATGTCTCACACTTAGGTCACTCAAGTTGTCATCTGACAGTCTGCTTTTTTCTTTTTTTCTTTTTTTTTGAGGTTTATGCTTGTCTGCATTCAAATTTTCTCCATCCAGAACAGTTCCAACTTCAGCAACTTGCATCAAGAAGCATAAATCACATCTTTCCTCTAAGATATTCCTAAATGTGGGTGCTTTTCAGATCCTTCTACACAGATTCTACAAAACAGCCCCAGGGTGCGACAAAATAGATGTTTATAATTTGAATTTCTCTAATTAGTACGTTTACACCTTTTCTACCACTGCAGCAAGCAGCTGCTACTTGTGTTTCCTCTAGTGTGACACCTCATGACACCAAAGTGTTCTCTCCAAACTCTCAATTATAGAACCAGGTTGAATCATCGTTACCCTGAAAAAATGTATATACCTCTTTCTTTTATATTTTTTTCCTTTAAATAAACATGAACTCCATTAATTCACAAAGTAAGAAAAGAAGAAAATATGAGAACTCCTGTTTCCTGATTCCTCATTCCCAGTAAAGAAGGTAGCATGCAGTCCAAAATAGTCTGCCTAAAGTATTTTGAATTAAGGGGAAAAATTAACATAAGAGGAATACCTTGAAGACAGATCTTCAGTAAAGATCCTTTATCCACATAAAGGGATCACAGAACGCTTGGATAAATACAAAGCATATGTTTTGCCTAAAGCCCATATCACCATAGCCAACTTAGCTCTCCTACCAAATGCTAGGAGACATGATTAGTTTGCAAATAAGATGGAAACCATCAAGAGATGGCACCTGTGCAGAGCATGGCCAAGTGCTAAGGGGTATGCACTGCTCAGTTTTGACAGACCCCAGCTTGGCATTTCAGTGAGACCTGACTTCTGTCTCCATAGTGAATGTTTTACTGGAGTCCATTTCATTCAACTGAATGCACTGTCTCTGTATAAAATGAGCACACAGAGACAGACCATAGGCTATGAAAGAAAATCCCACTGGGGAAGCTATGGTTTACAAACACCATGTCCATTTTCCTCATTGTGAACATCCATAACTCAATGAATGTCAGCAGCATCGGAGACAGAAATGATCATTTGTTTACTATCTATTATCAGTCTCTTATTTTTCCACCAGCACCTGGGAGAAACCAAATAGCATGGTTTAAACACACACACACACACACACACACACACACACACACACACACACACGTAGAGTGAATGAGAAGGAAAGCAAATCTGATTGGGGCATCTCCAAGGCTCCATTCAGCAAGTTTAGTGTTTAAAGCAGACCAAAGTATAGGCTCCATGATAAAAGTGTGGAAATAAGACAGAGCGTGTCTCTTAAACGTGTTCATTCTGAAAGAAGCCTCGGAATATCATCAGCAAATGCTTCACGATGCACGATGTTTATTTCCATTTTATAAATGAGAAAACAGGTTTTGAGAAGTCACACATCTAGTAACTGGACACTAAGCTAGTCAGACAGAGCTCTTCCCCTTTACCTTCTGATTGCAAAAAGGAGTTTCTGGTCAATATATTTGTGTGTGATGTGTGTGGTGTGTGTGTGTCATGTGTGTGTGGTGTGTGTGTGATGGTGTGGTGTGTGTGTGGTGTGTGCGTGGTATGTGTGTATGATGGTGTGTGTGTGTGATGTGTGTGGTATGTGTGTGTGTGGTGTGTGTGTGATGGTGTGGTGTGTGTGTGGTGTGTGTGGTGTGTGCGTGGTGTGTGTGTATGATGGTGTGTGTGTGTGATGTGTGTGGTATGTGTGTGTGTGGTGTGTGTGATGTGTGAGATGTGTGTGGTGTGTGTGTGCTGGTGTGTGTGTGATGTGTGTGTGTCTGGTGTGTGTGGTCTGTGTCGGGTGTGTATGTGTGTGTGTGAGATGGTGTATGTGTGATGGTGTGTGTGTGATGTGTGTGTGTGGTGTGTGTGGTGTGTGTGTGTGTGATGGTATGTGTGTGGTGTGTGTGATGGTGTGTGTGTGTGAGGTGTGTGGTGTATGTGTGATGGTGTGTGTGGTGTGTGTGGTGTGTGTGATGGTGTGTGTGTGAGGTATGTGGTGTGTGTGGTGTGTGTGTATGATGGTGCGTGTGTGATGTGTGTGGTGTGTGTGGTGTGTCAGATGTGTGTATATGGTGTGTGTGATGGTGTGTGTGTGATGTGTGGTGTGTGTGGTGTATGTGTGGTGTGTGATGGTGTGTGTGGTGTGTGTGGTGGGTGTGTGTGATGGTATGTGTGGTGTGTGTGGTGTGTGTGTGTGATGGTATGTGTTTGGTGTGTGTGTGATGGTGTGTGTGTGAGGTGTGTGGTGTATGTGTGATGGTGTGTGTGGTGTGTATGGTGTGTGTGTGTGTGATGGTGTGTGATTGTGTGTGGTGTGTGGTGTGTGTATGGTGTGTGTGTGTGGTGTGTGTGGTGTGTGTTGGGGGTGTGTGTGTTATGTGTGTGGTGTGTGTGTGGTGGTGTGTGTGATTTGTGTGTGATGGTGTGTGTGTGTGTGTGTGTGTGTGGTATGTGTGTGATGTGTGTGTGTGTGGTATATGTGTGGTGTGTGTGTGTGATGTGGTGTGTGGTGTGTGTGTGTGTGTTTATGGTCATGCACATGTGAGTGAGGGTAATTACCTAATACAGCCTGTTAAACAATGTTTTCATAATCCCACTCTAGTGAGATTTCCAATGTCCCCTGGAAAACAAACATCAAAGTAATGCCCTTGTCTCACAAACACTGACTTCTTCCTAGAAACATTTTGCAGAGGTACAAATAAAATTAAGTCAATGCTCATTACTTTGATCAGGAGTGTGTGTGTGTGACATGTTTTTATTGATTCCATCTGTGCTTCAAGCAGGCAGAGAATCCATCTGTCAAGAGCTTTCTAAAAGCCTACTCTGTCTCACTAAACCTAGCTGTTCATCCTAAGAATCAGGAACTTGACAAGGGACTACAACAGCTCTTAAAGGCGGAGGCTATGCTGTTAATAGTTTTGGCCTAGCGCCACTCATGGGGGTCAAAGTCATGTGGATGTGGAATGGACTGTTAGTATGGAAGTATGGATCTTTGTGATACCAGGAAATGGGGATGGTTGGGGTGAGTGGAGGGGAGGGCTCATGAGACAGACGCTCACTGACGACAATAGGCACCTACAGGAAGAATTCACATCCTAATCCACATGTGACTCAGCCAAAATTCTGCCCAAAGCACAGTGAAGCAACGATGCGTAGTATGCATTAAAACATTGTTACACTTTGTAACATTTCATTTTCAGGTATTTACTTATTTATTTTGGGGGGGATTTCATACAGTCTCTCTATAGCCACAGCTGTACTGTAACCTAAAATCAGGCTGGACTAGACCACACAGAGATTTCCTGCCTCTGCCTCCAGACCTCTGGGATTAAAGGTGGGCACAATGTCTAATGAGTTTTTTTTTTTAATTTGATTGCACAGTTTTCAAATATGAACTTTGTAGATGGCAATGTGGCAGAGAGAAGCCATAACTTTGGATATCCCTGAGAGTATGCTTTAGGAAGAAGCGCTGTTGGTACATAATAATGATTACAACAAAAATCTACTTATAATACCTTACTATTTTAGTTGTAATAATCACCCATTTCTTGGTTACGATTTTATTTGCCATTTCATATACTGGAATCAAGTTGTTTGAGATGATTTTCTCCATGATCAGAGTTAATTAATGGCAGATTGCTGGAACCCAGTTCAGACCAGTATGACTCCAAGATCACACTCTTCTGATACATTCTAGCTCCCAAGACTGGTACCAAAGTACCAAAAACAGTGTATTAAGACAACAGTCATTTATCCTCTCTCATTTCTGGTGGGAATAGGTCATCATACTGGGAGAGCCTCAGGTGTCTCTAAAGGTTTGAAGAGTGTCCCCTCACTCTGTCACCCTAGTTTCCAGTGTCTTAGTGAAATCCTTGCTTCCTAAGCCTGTAGATCAGTCATTCAAATATAATAACAGCTCAGCCATTAATTTCATATACAAAGACTTACTTACAAATGAAGTCATGTTAGTAGATTCCAGGGGAGTGTAAATTTTGAAGGATTTCAACTCTATTCAGTATGATTGATCCATTGCTCCTTTGAATGGACACCATTCAAAATTTAAATATATTCCTCTAATTATAATCTTCAATTTTTAATCATTTAACATGAGCTCTGTATCTGAAAGTCTATCTCTTTATGATTTCAGAGAGTCCAAGTTTCATCTAAATCATCCAACCAGAATGGACAAGATTCTGGATATTAATCACGTGAAACTGAAGACAATTCCACACTTCTGAAATACAGTGAGGAGACAGGCACAGGATAATGATACTCTCATATCTTAAAAAGGAAATTGAAAAACTAGAGCAATCACCGGTTTCTGGGAAGTTCAAAATGCTATAGTGAATGCTCTATTAGATTTCAAGTCATTCTTCAGAATGTCCCCAGTGGCTGGATGCTGAGTAAAGTAGGAAGCTGTCCCACCATTGTGAGTTCTCAGTCTGAGTAGCCCATTTCTTATAACGTACGCCAGGTATCTAACACTCTTCCTTCTTTTTCTGACTCTGCTCCATAAAATCCCCGTTGACCCTGTTTCTGCTAATGCTGCTAATGTGAAGTCAAGAGCAATCCACACAGGCAGACAGAAGGACTGATGCTTTCAGGAGAGCTTTGTCCAGCCACACCCTGATACTATCTTTGGAGCATGCCCTAGCATCTTCTGCAACATGGATAAGAAAAAGATTTTCTAAATCATCTTGACTCTTTTTTCCCTATAACAAATCACTCCTTAGCTTCTCTGTTTAATGTCACACTTGTTATAAGCAGCTTCAGAAAGTGGGTAATAACACATTCTGTGCTGGCAATCTTGGATAAACCTATAGGTTCATAACTTACATGATCAACTTTCCAGTAAACAGTAGAAGGCACCTCAGTCCAATCTCATGCCACTTTGTAAAAAAAGAACCCCTTTCTAATTTCTGATTTCTATCTGAGAAATTACCAAAGGAACTTATATTTATTTATTTATTATTTACTTATTTATTTATTTTTGTTTATTCACTGAGTCAGCAGCCTACTATATATCCCAGATCCTAGGCTGACTTTCACCCCTGCATCCCTTCTAAAGCGGTGGGATCACAAGTGTGTACCCTCCACATGGCACAAATGTATTTGTAGTAAAAGGACAGAAACCTGTTCTGCTGTGGTTTTCACATTTATCTCAGCACTCATCAGAATAATCATCTTAAGACTTCTAATTAATTTACTTATTTTGGGTCTGTGTTTGTATGTGTGGTGTAACGTTTGTGCACATGTGAGCATGCAGCAGCTTATATGCCTGTGGAGGCCAGAGGTTGATGCCTGATGTCTTGCTTAATTACCATCTACATTATTCTTTGCAAGCCAGTCCCTAGCTTAACCTGAAACTCATCCATTTAGCTTGTTGTTGTAGGAGGCTAGTTATGAGACCAACAGCGCAGGCACCCTGCTTCCTGTTGATGACCAGGAAGGTGCTGACTGGAAATCTGCCCCGGCAGCTAGAAACCAACAACACATCCACAGCTCCAACAGAAGGATGCCAACCGGACATAAGGGACCAATGGGAAAGGGAAGGGGGTATAAAGGAGACCCTGTGTTCACAATAAACGAGCTCGCTTGCACATTGCCCAGTGAGTGTCCCGGAGTCTGTGTCATTGACTCCCACCTACTTATCCCCTGCCCACACGGGGAGGAGGTCAAGAGACCCTGGCTGCAACATCTGGCCCCCGACGTGGTAGATGGACCCCGTAGTGATCCTGGCGATCTACACCCTTTTTGTTTTTCTCTTCTGGATCGTCCTTTCCACAATCTGCTGCGCCGACTGCACCTGCCCCTGACCTTTCCCGCTCCTCTCGATCGACACACTTCTCGGTGTCCCCTCTGCCATTTGAGTAGGCCCCTTTCTGTTGTTTGTTCTTTGCCTTCGGTCTGGCAAGTGACTGAGGCCTGTCTCCTTTTCTCATTTGTCCATGTTTGTCTGTCCATAGGGCATATATCCTGAAAATTGGTTCGCCAGGTCTCCACATAAGGACTCACCATCCAGGAGACGGAACCAGGACCCCCTCCTGACAGGGTGTCCCACGACCAGAGACACCGTGTGGGCATACAGCCATGGCCTTACGAACCTCGGAAGTCCCCCCCCCCAAGCACCCTGTACCGGTTCCTAAGCACCACCTTTCGCTCTTCTTCCTCCCTTACTTTCGCTTTTGGTTTTGATATTTGCCTCCTTTCTCTCAAAACCGGCGACGGTGACTCAACCACCAGTTAACCGCCCCCAGGGCCGTGGCCGGTCTCTTAAATTTGCAGGCAGGCTCCCCTTGCTTGAAACTGTGAAATCCCCTTCTGCCTTCTAAGTAAGGCTGGTCAGAAGTTTCCTTTTTCTTCCTTTCTCTTACTGTCAAGTATATTTTACCTGTCTCTGCCCCCCCTTCCCACCCCCTTCGCACAACATGGGCAACTTCCCATCCCATTGCAAAGAGCCCCAAATTTCAGCCCTCAAATCCCTGCTTACATCCCGTGGGATTAGGATTAAACGCAATCACCTAGGGGACTTTTGGACCAAGGCCTCGGTCCTTGCTCCGTGGATCTCCCCCCAAAACATATGAGATCCTGACATGTGGATGCGGGTCCTCTTCCTAGCAAGGAGGAAGCAAGAGGTTCCAAAGGCAAAACACCACCCCGCCCCTTTCGTTCCTATTTTGTTGGGCATCCTCAGTTCCATTAAAGCGGGCTCTACTAAGGAGATCCTTAAATCTTTTAATGACCACTGCCAAGACCAGAAAATGGTCACCCTTTCTATTCAGTCACTACCCACTGTGCTGGAAGATGTTGATTCAGATGTGAGGAATGATTTCCCACCCTCCCCGGCCAAACCGCCTCGTTGTACAGATGTTTCCTCTTCCCACCAAGCCTTTGACTCCCCCCCACTACTTTATCCCTGGGGGGCATTACAAAACCCCATGGCCCATGCCGGGCCTGCTCCTTCCCCCACCTGAGCTGGTAAGCCTCCTGACTACTCCCCTGATCATCCTAGCCCTCCACATGTCTTTGCAGTTAACTTGGGCCCCGATGGGGCTCAATGGCCATGGATTCCTATGCCCCTGTCCGATCTATCACTGATCCGTAAAGCCTGCAATTACAACCGCCCTGACTTGCCTTATTTTGAACAGACCCTTAACCAATGGAGTCAGGCATTACAGACACATTATGACTGGTACCACCTTCTTAAAGCAGTTCTCGATCCCCTGACCTTCCTGACATGGAGGGCTTCTTATCAAGATCTAGCTGAGGACCAAGCTAGGACCAATGCCCTCAATAACGTGCCAGTCTCACTTGATATGCTCCTGGGCCACAGAGCCTTTACCACCCCTGTCAGCCAGGCTCAGATTGGAGACACCCGTTAATTTACACAAGTCCATCAGCTGGTCTTTCAGGCCCTTAAGTCCTGCTCTCTGAAGGATCCCTCATCCTATTTCCATAATCTCATTCAAGCCAAGGGTGAATCCTTTACGGACTTCTTGTCCTGGGCCACCACTGTGGTCAAGTGCCATATCCCCTATGGCCCCCATCAGGACTTGCTTTTAAAGCAGCTCGTTTGGGAAGGCCTTAATCCACTGACTTGCACTTCCATTGCCCCAGTATGCATGGAAGGCAATAATAAATGGATCTTGGCCACCAGAAATCTCAATTACACACAGGGACCCATTCAGGTGGTAACTGCTTCCCTTTCTGCCCTGCTCTCAGACAGCTGCCCTCCTAATCAGGCATGACCCCCCCCCTCCCCCCCCCGCAGACTGGGTTTGCTGGGATTGCAGTAGCCCTGGCCATTTACACCGGGACTCCAAAGGTCATCCTAAGATTAAATGTATTACGTTACAGGTTCACAGTCCAATAAATTTCTCAATTACACCATCCAACTACAAGGACAAATTATTGCTCTTAATTATATAAGAGCTCCAGTTATAGAATTAAATAACACATTCCTTGAACAGAAACTTTTTGACCTGTCCTGGTTGGTCACTTGGGCCCTCTTGGGTTGCATAGCTATCTCATTAATCCTCTTGTTCAAGTGTTTTTTTCAGCACATCCGTAGACAAAAGGCCTCCAACAAAGCCACCTTACAGATCCTCATGACTATGACATCCCGATAGGGGCCCACCTACTGAAGTAATCCAAGCCTGCTTCACCAAAATATACAAAGCTTTGGGCTTTTACAATAAATGCCACCTCCTAAGAGCTAGCCCACCACCCTGGCAGATCTCATGCTCTCTGAAGGACATCTAGGTCAAAGCTGGTGGTCAATGATGGGTAAGATTCTCCCACAATAAGTCAACCTAAGAAAGGATGGGCATGAGGCTAGATGCACACTCCAATGACAGGTAAGGCTTATGTGTAGGGAGAACAACCTAAGACAGACACAGCTTCATAAAAATGTCCTAAGACCTGAGAGGACAGTTAGCCACTGCCTCCCCCAAGACTGCCAACAATTTTTTTTTAAAAAAGGGTTGATTGTAGGAGGCTAGGCATGAAACCAACAGTGCAGGCACACCCTGCTTCCTGTTGATGAGCAGGAAGGTGCTGACCGGAAATCTGCCCCGGCAGCTAGAAACCAACAACACATCCACAGCTCCAACAGAAGGATCCCAACGGGACATAAGGGACCAATGGGAGGAGAGAAGGGGGTATAAAGGAGACGCCTGTGTTCACAATAAACGAGCTCGCTTACACATTGCCTAGTGAGTGTCCCGGAGTCTGTGTCACTGACTCCCACCTACTTATCCCCTGCCCCTATGGGGAGGAGGTCAAAGGGACCCTGGTTGCAACAGTTGTTGGCCCCAGAATTCTCCTGTCCCTGCCTCCAGCTCTGGGACCACAGGAACACATCATCTTACCCAGCATTTTGTGTACATGCTACAGATCTGAACCTAGGTCCTTATATTGCACTGCAAGACCTTTACCAACCAAGCCTTTTTCAGCTTTTAGAATCATCTCTAGTTCCTTTTAAAAAACATTTTTTCTTTGAGAATTCCATACAATGCATTTTTGTCATATTCTCACATATATATATATATAATATATATATCCTTTCATCATTATCCATATGCTAATATCACCCCTAAATTCATGTAGTCTTTAGTACGGTTTAATTCACTGACCTCGCTAATCTAACCTGTGTTTCCCAAATGCTCTTGGGTGTAGGTCATCCCTAATCCCCAGTGAACCTACTAGGCATCACAGCCTTATGCAAGCTGATTCTCCCTCTCCTAGAAGCTA
Source organism: Nannospalax galili (assembly GCF_000622305.1). Classification (NCBI taxonomy): domain Eukaryota; kingdom Metazoa; phylum Chordata; class Mammalia; order Rodentia; family Spalacidae; genus Nannospalax; species Nannospalax galili. The sequence continues at coordinate 1,830,432 of NW_008342003.1, read as the reverse complement.
TCAATTGCTGGTATTTCCTCAGCTAGGGCTGGGTCTTCTTGCCCGGCCCTTCCATCTATACTGGGTTTTTGTTTGGCTTGAGCAGGTCTTGTGCATGTTGTCAAAACTCCTGTGGTCCATGTGCTCAACTGTCCTGTTGTATTCAGAAAGCAGGGTTTCCTTGAATTCATCTACCACCTACGTGTTTTACAATAACTGCATCTGCTCTCCAGAGAGAACCCTAAGCCTTTGGGGGAAAGTGGGGTGTAGGTGACCCCTTTTGGATGATCACCCCACAGTTATTCTCTACACATCGACCAGTTGTGGGTCTGTGGTCCTCAAAGTCTACTGCAAGACACCTCTCTGATGGACAGGTCTTTGATCCCAGCATTTGGGAGGCAGAGACAGGCACATCTCTGGGAGATGCTGACCGACCATGTCTAAATAGTGAATTCCAGTTCAGATACGATTATAAGAAGACCCTGTCTCAACAAAAGGATGTCTGTTGAGAGTTGACTATGTGCACTATGTCCATTTAGAAGACTAATAACTTTAGGTTCTCCTCTCCGGCTTGTGACCTGCCTAGCCATCTGTCCTTTGCCCTGGTGACAGTCAGGAATGGACTAAACCTTGGGAAGGGGGTCTTAAACCCTATCATAAAGTGGTTGGCTATGCCCATTTGGGCCACCATCGCAGTGGACCTCTCTTGCCAGGCCAGTCATTATAGTAATTCACAAGGTTCAAAATGGGTAAGACTGATGATTTCTTTTTCTTTTCCAGTAGCATGCATGGCTCCTTCCAACATTATGAAAACTAGCCATTAAAGATGAAACTTTGAGGTCAGTATCAGCCAAATTTCTCCTTGTTTGTGTTATAACCAATGTATGTAGTCTCTTTAGTAATAGGGTCTTATTGTCAAGTTTGAGTAGCAAAGAGCAGGGGTAATGGCCAATATTATTTGAGGGTCTGTGGAACTGCTAATCAACAGCATTGTGGAGGGACTCCCTTCCTGGCTCTGGGCTTTTCCTTTGGCACCCTGGTAGTGTCAGTCTAGCTCCCCTATAGGGTTACTCCATTTAAACTTTTTATACTGCACATGCATTTAAGAAGAGTTTACAGTAATAGGTTTCCATATGGCTCTTTAAAAAGGCAGTTTTATTTATCCTTCCCTATACTCCCTCCTCTGCCCGGCACCCCCTTCCTCACTCTATTATCCCTTCATCTACATTAGTCCCCCTCCCCCATTATATTCCTTCCTTCTATTTCCTCCCTCAGGAAGTCTCCCATTCTAATTTCCTGAACCCTCAGAATTTTCTAATTGAACCACATATATCTAGAGATTCAAAGCTAGCATCTACTTAATAAGAGAGGATATGCAGTGATTTCTTTCTAAGGTCACCTCAACTCAGGATGATTGTTTCCAGTTCCATTTATCTGTGAACTTCAAAAATAAACTTTATTTTTCTTAGCAGCTGTATAATATGTGTAACTGTACCATGCTTTCATTATCCACTCATCAGTTGATGGATATCTAGTGCTTCCATTTTCTGGCTATTGTGAATAGAGCAGCAATGAGCATGGATGAGTAGGTGTCTCTACTGTAAGATATAGGGTCCTTTGGGCATACACCCAAATATGGTTTGACTGAATCATGTGGGAGATCTACTTCTAGCTTATTTTAAAATATTTTTATTGATGTGCTGGGGAGATAGCTCATCAGTTAAAAACACTGGCTGCTCTTGCATAGGACCCATGTTTGATTCTCTAACACCCACATGGCAGTTAACAGCCATCTGTAACATCAATTCGTGAGGATCCTACGCCCTCTTCTGGACTCCATGGGTATTGCACGACGTGGCTTACATGTGAGCTGTAGATGTGTTGGCTAGACTCCATTGGATGAATTTACACTGAAGGACATCTGGGTACAAATGCTTGCCCTGATTTATAATTGGCATGTTTTCTATGTTTCATTTTTTGAGTTCTTTAATATTGTAATTAATAATCCTCTGTCAGATATATAGCTAGTAAAGATTGTTTCCCATTCTGCACCTGCTTCTTCACTTGAATGATGGGTGGTTTTGTTGTACAGAAGTGTCTCAAGATCATCTTAAATACTTGTGTTTCTCCAACCATGTCTTCTTGGTAACATAAGTTTTTGTAAGTCAAGTCCTTCAAAATTATTTGGTTTTCCTATTACACAGTTTCAAACTACCTCCACATGCAAAGCTACTTGTTAAGATAGCATACGCCTCCCCAAATCTGTGTCTCCCCTCTCTGCAGGTAGCAATGTGAAACAGTCTTATTCCTATAAAAACGCAAGACCCTAAATATTAAAATAAATTTTGCAAAGGAAGAGTCAAGTTGAAGTTGCTTGTGTCCTGATTTCAAAACTTACTATATGGGCACACTGATTAATGAACTTCAGAATTAGTATATGTCTGAATACACATTATCGGACTCCATCTTTTGAAAAACAGACCATCAATTCATTTCAAAGCAGTGGCTTAAAATGTAAGGGATAAGAGGGTTATCTTAGACGAATAAATATGTATAAATTTGATTAACATTCACTCATAGATCAGGACAACACTCTCATTAGTACATATAAAAATGAACATAACACATCACAGTCTCACTAGAAGAAATTCTTTTCTTAGGTACATCATGTGGTTGGTTGTACCTGGTACTGTTTTTGTAAGGGCACTGTCACACAAGGATAGAATTAATGCTGCTGCTCTCACTCCAGACCCTCCCCTTTACCGTTGCCGATTCCTTTCAGTTACCTTTGTTCTCAAGGTAACTTCACTCTCAAAATGGAGGCACATTAACTGGGAAGGGAGGAGGGAGGTTCAGACAGGGAGAGAGAGAATCAAGATAAATATACTTCGGTGGTATGAAAATCCAGAAGAAATTGTATTAGCTCAAAATCTTACTGAAATAGCACATACGATATGTGTATATGAGTGTATATGTATTCCTACATAACAGGAAAACACAGTACCAGAGAGGAGAAAACTCCCTTAAAGGTGTTGGGCAGGATATTTCTAGAATAAATGTTTCAGTGTACTCTCAATATACTACATCGCTGATTCTTATTTGTAATGTAAACTTCTCTAAAGGATGAACATAAGACTAACCTCCTTAATTCATTCATCAAATCAGAAAGCACATAAATGCAAAAAGTAGTGAAAATTATTTTCAGTCCCATTGAAACTGTTGGTGACCTTACCAATTCAAATTTAAGAACTTTAGCTATTTATTTTGGCCACCTGGACATCAACGTTATATATTAATACATTATTGTCAAGACATCATGGAACACTAAATCAATACTAGAAAAATCTATTGCTTTCACACAAGAATATGAAGAGAAAATGATTATATCTATTTGTTTAGAGTGGAGAACCATACAAAGCCAGGAAATTAGAAAGGAGCTATCAGAAGAGAGTTTAAGGGATGGGACACAGTAGAAGACAGGTGATAGGAAGGAGGGGATGGGGAGAATGTGTTTAACCAGAGAGGGGGATGGGAGGGCAGACAGAGTACTGGACATGGGAAGCTATAACTAACACTAAAGATGTTTGAAAAAAATCATATGTAAACCTGGTATTTTAGAATCTAAAATATAGAATAATATTTATTATTACTAATATAATTATCTGTCATCTATCTATCTATATATCTGTCTATCTATCAATCTATCTATCTGTCTGTCTCCTCTAGACACCATACCTCTTGTAAACAAAAACCCAGTGTCAGGTATGGGATATCTCCCTTCGAGTCCTTTGAGTTGTTGGTTCAAGGGGCCTCATCGATTCCCAAAACAATAGAGACTATTGCCATTTCTTTTGGTTGCCCACCAGAACTTGATGGTTAAACCCTATTACTGAAGGCACCACAAACTTGGCTCACAGGCCATGGAGACATCAAGCAGGTGCTCACTTGGAAGCATCCTCCATGCTGGCAAGCTCCATAGTGAGGAAGGGGCTATGCAGGCTCTTGAGGGGCGGGGGAGTCGTCAGTATTCTTACCTAGCTGTGAACCCTGAGAGTCAGCATCAACTGGCCTGGAAAGATGAGCCCTTTGGTACAATCGCTTAAAGAATGTTACAGGAGTAATGAACCACTTTATGATGGAATTTAAGGCCCAGTCCTCAGAACAAAACACATGTTTGGTACCTCCTGACTGGGCCACGAACCCTTAAGCTCTTTCCCTTGTCAGGAAAGCTACTTTTTGCCCTGGATGGAGTTTAATTCAGAGACTCACAACTCATCAAGTGTAGCAAGTGATGACTGAGTGTGCAGCTGTAAATGGGCATCTCTATCACAGTCCTTCCCATAAGCCTCATTGATTCTCAAGGAGGAGGAATGCAAAGACTAGAAGAGCCAGGATCTGGGGGGAGGGAAGACTGCTTCAAACAATGATTTCCAGATATGACATCACTGTTACACATAAGAACTTATCACTGTGGCTGTATACATCAGCACTGCCCAAGATAAAGCCAGGTAAAATTCCAGCATAGATGGGGGGGAGGTCTCATGAAATCCCACTACTGAGGAGATATTGGTAATAGAAGTATGTCACAGAAGAGGGAGTCAGTTTTTATTAAAGTTGTGGTCTTTGCTAGCTTGCCCATGCTGCAATAGGTAGCCCTAGCCCATGCACATTTTGGCAGAACTAATTGGACTTAAAAAGAGATATGAAGTTGGGAGGGGTCATGGTGGGTGGGTCTGGTAGGAATTGGTGGGGGAGTGGGAAGTGGAAATGATCGAAACACACTGTAAACTTGTATGGCATCTTTGAATAAATAAAAGTACATTAAACTAATAATTAAATGGCATACACAGACTTTTGACAAATAGTTAACTTACATAAACCTTCAAAAATAATTAAAACACCTTTAAATACCATGTCAAAAAAGGAGAGGGTAATTTTTCTTTCTTGTTTTTTATGTTCAGATAGATTATTGCCT
>NW_008342003.1:1816384-1824302 GCF_000622305.1 Nannospalax galili | reverse complement strand
TTTTTTTTAATTAAGGAAGTTTCAACAAACATATTCAGCAGTAACCAAAAGAGGAATCTCTCAAAATGGGAGACTCTTTATGGCCACTGTCACTGAATACTGCAAGGGTTTTCTACATGCAGGGACTCATGTGTAAGAAGTCGGTGTGATAAGATGGACTGATTCTAACACATTAGTTAGATCTAAGAACCCAGGTCTCCTAAGGCAGTCTGTTTCCCTGTGAATTACATGGTTTTACCTGTTATCCCTCTTACCAACAATGAACACCACTGTGATATATTTTGTCTCATTAACATCTACACTGACAGTATCAGGTTAGACCGATGATTTTAAGAAAATAGGGTTTCTTTTAAAAGATACACAAGGCACAGCTGAAGGCAGATGTGAACAGGTGTATGTGTGGATACATTCATATCAATGGGATGATACCAAAGGCCCATGTATAATCATTCATGTGGATTCTTGATTGGTTTTTGACAATAGGAGCAGTAAAAATTATGTAATAAATAAAAGTTTTCAACACATATTTGTTCAACAGAATAGACACATGAATAAATGGGTTGTACCATCATCTGCACCAAGGACAAACTAACTCAATTTGTGGCTCGTATCTAACTGTATAAACTACAGCTACAGAACTCTATGAAGAAATATAAGTGAACGTATTTGCCATCAGGTGTTAGGTGATATTCTCTTATATACGACACTGAAAGTATGAAAGAAATAGGAAGCAAAATAACTGGACCTCAGAATGGGCGATCAGATTTCAGATCATGACATTAAGATGTGAAAATACAGCTACAGACTGGGAGAAAATGTTTTCAAATAACAAATCATAAATAATTTTTGCCCAGAATATGTGATGATATTTTACAAATCAGATAGACAAACTAGATAGACAGAATAGTTTTAAAAGGGAAGCAAAAGGGTCTTATAGAGCATGCTGATAAATCTGGGGAAATGAGAAGGAGGCGGAGGTAGGTAGATTGGGAGTCTGAAACCAGGCTCAGCTACACATTTTAGCTGCATGAGGCGGCAGATGTCAGTAGTTCAGCACTCAAGAGGTGGAGACAGGATGGCCAGGAGCTCAAGGCCATGCTCAGATGCACTGCATATTTGTGACCAGCCTGGGCTATACAAGTCCCTGTCTCAGAAGAGAGATGTGTGTGTGTGTGTGTGTGTGTGTGTGTGTGAGAGAGAGAGAGAGAGAGAGAGAGAGAGAGAGAGAGAGAATATGAGAATGTAAGAAGGAATTTCTTGAATGTCACATACAAGTATAACAAACACATGAGAATCTAAGAACTTACTGATATCACTCGTCATCAGGGAAAAGTAAATCACAACTACTGGAAGAAGAAAATGCCTTCACCACCTCTTGGATGGTTGTGATAAGGAAGTCATACAATCTTGTGTGTGGTGAGAAACTGAAGGCTCCACACCCTCAAGCACTGCTTTTGGGAAGACAGTATTCTGCAGCCGCTCTGCAAAGCAGCTTGGCAGTCCTTCAGCTGTTGACATGAAGTTATCATCCAACCTGGTGATTCTTCGCCCAAGAAGATCCCAAGAGAAATCACAGCTTGTGCCCACAGAGAAAGTTGCACATGAATATTTATAACCACCTATTCACAACAGCAAAAACCATGGAAAAGACACAACTGTTCATCAGTTGCTAAACGAATACACTGCTATCTGAGAGGCTATGGTGCTGCTCAGTGGTAGTTCATGTGTTTGGCATGTGTTGAGGCCATGGGACAATTTAAGGTGAATGGCCAATGACATCAACAGATTAAAAGAGATGCTACAAAGAATCTTCAAAGTGGCCTGGAGAGATAGTTCAGCTGTTAAGAGCACTAGCTGCTCTTGCAGAGGACCCAGATTTGATTCCCTGCAGGCACATGGTAGCTAATAATTATCCATAACTCCAGTTCCAGGGGAATACAATGCCCTCTTCTGAACTCTGTTACATGACACAGATGCACTTATACACATGCAGGCAATACACTCATACACACAAAATAAAAAAATATTAAAAAAGAATCATCAAAATTGTCTCAATATGTCAAGTGCAGCTTTTAATGTATAGTCAGTCTCCTTACAAGGTATTACCTAATTGAAGTTTTCTCATTTCAGTTATTTTTGAGTTTTATACCTAACTCAAATTCTATAAAAATGTGATTATTTAGAATGTACAATGTCAGTATAATCACAATATTTTGTAACCATTGGTACAATTCCAGCATCACCCCCTGACACAGGCGTTATTTGCCACATCCATACCATGTAATATATTGGCCAATAAAACTGAACAAGTACAGATAACACAGGATGAACTTTGAGAACACATTGTAAATAATCTAAGGAAATATGTTAGGTATAACACATTCAGTGAAGTCCATGCATCTTAAAACATTCTGCATTTATAAAATGTACATAATAGCTAACTCCCAGAAATAGGAAGTTTTGTCCTGGTCTCGAGAAGAGAGGAAGGCTCCGTTTCAGGAGATTAAATGGTAATACAGGAGACTGCTGCCGTGGTCTCCTCACCTTGTGACTAAGATCCACTTTATACATTTCAAATAGATTTTGTGTGTGAATTACATGTACTGCTGTCAAAATGATTCACATATGTAGGCTTTAACCCGACAATATTTGGCAAAAAGTTTATAATTTAAAGCATATATCTGCAATGTTGAAAAAATTTTGAATTTTTTATAATATCACTCTCAATTTGTTGAAGTTATCAGTCTAGAAGAACACACTCTAGACTCTTCCCTGACTATTTTCCTTTAATTTCTTGGTTTTGCCGTAATGGTTAATTTCCTAACCAATTTATCTCTTCTTAATATGTGATATTTCTTGCGACTTGGCCTAATTTGCAAATTTCTCCTACTATTTACGCCATTCTAAGAGAAAGTAAAGCTGCTAATTAAATTGGATTCAGTACAAGTCTCAGGAGACCTCCCAGATACCCCAACAAAGTGCATTTAGATTTATCAATTCTTTTTGTTGTTAGCTTTTGATCAATTTCCACTCTGGCATCGCTCTATAAAAAATGACTTTATTTTTAGAAAATAGGAGCATATAAAATGTCTCTAGTGATTAGTACAGAAAAAGATAAGCTTCATCTTTTGAACATTTTAAATTAAATTCCTATCCAGTCTACAGGTCACTCACATCATTTGAGGGTTATTGTACTTAGAAGATAATTTGAATTTTAACAATTATAGTTGAATTTTAACAATTATAGTTTAGAACTCAGGGGTTAGATAAGAAATTGGCATCCAGGCACATGATTTGAATGTGTGTGTGTATGTGTGTGTGTGTGTGTGTGTATGTAGAGAGAGAATTTCAATTTGTGTATGTTTGTGTATGTGTACCTAGGTGTGAATGTGTGTTTATGCATGTGAAAAGTCACCTATCCTAATCTTTCAGTCCTCATTTCCCCCCAAATGAGAGAATGAGTTGTCCATGACTCAAGACACAGCAACAATGAGACCTGCAATCTCTCTCTCCACCCCAACACTCACTTGCTTCAAACTAATGGGATGATCAATTTGTAATTTTGCTAGAGCTTAATTAATTAGTACTTCAAACCCAGGTGTATGACGCTGTGGATTAGGCAATGAGAATAAACGGGCACCGCCAATCAGGGACCGCAATATACTATCTGCCTCACAATGTAGCCTGCAGGTTCTAACAAAGCAGCACTGGAAAGGGGCTGTTGTTCCTTCATCCACAGCATCATAACTGACTAGCTCAAGGTAGTCTGTGCCTGAGAAAGCACAGCAACACCACCGCACTGTGTGTTGAAAGGTGGGTGGAGACACAGATGGTCACTGGGGTTAGCAACTCCAGTGAAAACGACCTCACTCCATCTGAAAGCAAAGTTCCCAGTTAGAAAGCACATTCCCCTCAGCTCCAATTCCGTCAATCAGAGGAACCATTCCTACTTGTGAGACACAGAAAATCAACAAGGGTGGAAAAGACTAGGGCAATGTTGAAGCACACTTCCTTCTCTACATGGAAAACATGAAAGGCACATGGATCTGGGTCCTTCCCCTCACCACAGCAGAATTCACTGCAGAGGACCTGCCAGCCGAGTGCTCTGTGATCCCTACTTCCCTTGCATTCTACTGTCTGGAAGAGCCCCAGCAGTTCTGTGCCAGCAAATGGGCGATGGTTCTCTCTGTTTCTGTCTCCTTCTCTCTGATTTTCTCCCTCAGTAAAACATGAAAGGCACATGGATCTGGGTCCTTCCCCTCACCACAGCAGAATTCACTGCAGAGGACCTGCCAGCCGAGTGCTCTGTGATCCCTACTTCCCTTGCATTCTACTGTCTGGAAGAGCCCCAGCAGTTCTGTGCCAGCAAATGGGCGATGGTTCTCTCTGTTTCTGTCTCCTTCTCTCTGATTTTCTCCCTCAGTATCTCCATCCCTCTCCTTTCCTCCCTCATCTTCCTGTCTCTCTCCTCACTTTCTTTTCTGTCTCTTCCATCGTCTCTTTCTTACTCTCCTCCCTACCTCTGTCTCTCTGTTTCTGTGTTCACATTTGGTGCTTCAGTGTGCTTACAGTCATGTAGTTTTGTACATTGTACCTGCACACCCTGAAGCCAGTGATAACACAGCAGAGGATTCTCCTAGGATGACTTGACACTCCAAAATCTTATAAATCCACTCAATGCTCCTAGAATGGCTCTCGATATAAAATTGGAGCACGTAGGCTTTGGGTCTCTCATCTGGACTCTCCACACTGTTTTGTGCCCAAGCTCAAGTTAGAGCAGCTGCTTTTCTCTACTGTAATTTTTACTTGCTGGGTACCAATGCTGTGTAGAAAATTGCAAAACTCTTTTGAAGATCAAGACATAAAATGAAATTTTCTATCATCCCTCTTCCTGTCTCTCGTGTCCTGGGTGCTACTTTTGGGGAGAAAGTGAGGAAATTAGCTTTGTCAACCAGTTATTCTCTCATGTTTAACCACATATCTGACACATCATTTTGACTACAATGTGAAAAAGCTTTAAAAGGTTCAGTGGTCATTCCAAAATACTAGAGTCCCAAGTCCTCTACTGCATCTGGGGAGACTTTCACACATCCGGTTGGTAACCGCAGGTCCCTTCTGCAGGACTTGCTTCGTCCTCCTTCCCCCGCTAAATCCTTCTTGTCTCTGATCCCTTGTCCAACACTAGAGGTAACGACATTACTAAGTCACCATGGCTTCTTATGAACATGACTTCTTCATTTGAAACCACATGGGGATCTCTAATAGATGAAAGGGGACATCTTCACATTCCATTCAGTTATTGTAGAAAAGATGCATCTCTTTCAAAATTGGCTGTAAATTTTTAGGTTTACAGTTGAATTAATAGTAATACAATATTGTATTCGGCATAAACCCTATAAGACATAAAATTGAATGAGGTTTTAATCTTTAAAAAAATCTCTATTTCATTATTAAAATATACTGTTTCATACAGAAAAAACTCATTTTGTTGTCTTTTGGAAGCAGGGTCCCCCTGTAGCCCCAGCTGTCCTGGAACTCACTTTTAATACAACTAACACTTACATGTTTGTACATGCATCCCTAATCTCTACATATCTGATTATCACTAGTCACAGTCAGTTACACTCAGATCCTTGGCACCTGATCATGGATATAAAATCATCAGGTAGATTTCAATGGTAATGTTTTTCACATCTACTAATTAACATGAAGCAAATTTTTGTGCTTCTTCCTCAAATATAACTCATTTTATTTATTGACTGATATTTTTGTGTGTGAATTTCATATACAACATTCCAAACAACCTTATTCATCTACATACTCACATCCCAAGTTACACCCTCCATGTCCCCCCTAGAGCCCATATACTGTTTCATTCCTGATACTGTCCACTGTGTTGTCAGTACCCCAACCTGTTCTCCAGTGCTTGTCCATCTGCTGAGCCTAGTCAGCCTACCTAGAGTTCTTTGTTTTAGGAAGATCAGCTCTTCCTCATCTAGCAGCAAGCTGTTTCCAACATTCCTTTAGATAAGATTGGGGTCTGCTGTTCATTGTCCCAGTTCTATGCTGGGTTACACTCTGGGAGTCTCTTGGGCCACCCTGACCAACAACTCAAAGGAAGGTATCTCCTGCCTGGCATTGTTCCTTGTTATGTAGCCTTTAGCTATACACATGGACTCTTAAAGAAATATACTGATCACTTTAATCATTGGTTATATTTTCTTTTTGGGTGTTTAAGACCATGCAGTTGGCACAGATAAACCAATTTATGTTTACTCTTAAGGTCGTTTGAGAATCTGTTTCTCAGCCCATGTGGGCTTAGAAGGAGTCCATGGCTCCTTTCCTCTACTGGGCCATTTATATGATGGTAAGTCAAAGGTCCTACTTGACTGTGGATGGATTAAACTATCCTTTAAGTCCATGTCCCTCTGACCAAATTAGTATAGGCCTCAAAGTATGGTTGTTAAACATCCAAGAAGTTTAGTTCCACCAGCCTGGTACTTTTAATTACCATGTGTCATGTAGGTAAAGCTTGAGAAAAGGTCAAAGGTTTTCAGATAAACTTTGGCTAGACATATATTATCTTCTATGAGCTAGTTGTGTGTATAATTTGTCAGTAGGTTGTTGGACTAATATTGTTCCCTCTGTTTTTTTTTTTAAACTAGCTAGACATTATTTACCTCTCACATTGTCTAAACCTTCCATCATGGTTTCCCCATTTAAGATGCCCCCAGTTTTACATTTCTCCCTTACCCTTCTCCTAGGCTTCCACCTCTCTTGAGCTCCTTCTTTCCCTTTATCTCCAAGCTTCCTTGAATAACCGTCCCTCTCCCCTACCCTTAAAATAACTCCATTTTTATCCATGTCTCCCTTATTAACATCTGTTTCCTACTGTTCTTCTCTTCCAGGTTCTTTCTTTTCCTTTACCTCCCTGGTTCCTTTCCATTATCCTGGTTCCTGTAGTTATGTCTGGATACGTCCTCACTTATAAGGCTTTGGTGCTAGGATCCACATATGAGGGAGAATATATGTCATTTTTTTCTGAGCCTATATTACTTCACTTAGTATAACAGTTTCTAGTTCCATCCATTTACCTGCAAATTTCATGATTTCATCTTTCTTTACTGCTGAGTAAAACTCCATCATATAAATGAACCACATGTTCATTATTCACTAATCAATTGAGGGACACTTAGCTTGCTTCCATCTCTTAGCTATTGTGAAAACATCAGCAACAAACATGGATGCACAAATAAATATCTCTGCAATAGGATGAGTTCTTTGGGTCAAATGGTAGGTTCATTTGTAGTTTTTAAGATTTCTCCATACTTCTTTCCATAGGGGTTGAACAAGTTTGCAGCCCCACCAGCAGTGGATGACTGTTCCCCTTTCCCCACATCCTCTCCAACATTTGGTATCATTTGTTCTCTTGATCTTAGCCAGTCTGACTGGGGTAAGATGATATCATAAAGTGTTTTTAATTTGCATTTCCTTAATTAGTAATGATATTGAACACCTTTAAAATGCTTTTTAGCCTTCTTTAATTCTTCTTTTGAGAACTCTCTGTTCAGCTCCTTAGCCCATCTTTTAATTGGGTTACTTCCTTTCTTGATTCTTTGGTTTTTGAGTTCATTATATATTCTGGATGTTCAACCTCTGTCAGATGTGTTGCTGGTGAGGATTTTCTCCCATTCCATGGGTTTTCTGTTTGCTTCCTTGGTTGTCTCCTTTGATGTACAGAAGCTTTTTCGTTTAATGAGGTCCCATTTGTTGATTCTTGCCCTTGTTTCCTGAGCAATTGATGCGCAGTTTAGAAAATCCTTTCCTACACCTATATCTTGTAGGATTTTGCCAATGTTTTCTTCTAACAGTTTCAGAGTTTCAGGCTTTACATTGAGGTCTTTGACCCATTTGGTGT
>NW_008342003.1:1813708-1815970 GCF_000622305.1 Nannospalax galili | reverse complement strand
GTCATTTTCCCAAAATTAATTTTTCCAATCCATGAGCATGGGAGGTCCTTCCATCTTCTGATGTCTTCCTCAATCTCTTTTTTTAAAGATTTAAAATTTTCGTTGTAGAGGTCTTTAATGTCTTTGGTCAGGTTTATTCCAAGCTATATATTTTTTGCAGCTATTGTGAAAAAGAGTGTTTCCATGTGCTCTTTTCTGATTGTTTGTCATTCATATATAGAAAGGCTACAGACTTTTGTAGATTAATTTTGCAATCTGCCACTTTACTGAAAGTATTCATGGTGAAATTTTTGGTGTCTCTTAGATATAATATTATATCACCTGCAAAAGGGATAATTTTATCTCTTCTTTTCCAATTATTACTCCTTTAATTGCCTGCTCTTGTCTTATTGCTCTTGCAAGAGTTTCAAGCACTATGTTAAATAGGAGTGGAGGTAGTGGACAGCTTTGTCTGGTTCCTGATTTCAACGGGAATTCTTCCAGTTTTTCTCCAATTAGAATGATGTTGGATGTGGGTTTGTTGTATATGGCTTTAATTACTTTGAGGTATGTTCCCTCCAGTCCAATTCCCTCTAGGACTTTGAACATAAATGCATGTTGAATTTTGTCAAAGGCCTTCTTTGCATCTATTGATATGACCATGTGGTTCTTGTCTTTGAGTCCACTTACATGATTTATGATGTTTATTGACTTATGTATATTGAACTATTCCTGCATCTCTGGAATAAAGATGACTTGATCACGGTGAATGATCTTTTGAGTTCTGTGTCTGTATGTGGTTTGCAAGTATTGTTCTTCATTTTTGTTCAGTAATCTATTAATAGTCAATCATAGTAAATATTTGATCAAAACAATCTACTCAGCCTGGGAAAATGGAGTCATTAATAGCAGTTAAAATGGATGGGTTGTTGGGTGACACAGGTCTGTGATCCAACAACTTGAGAGGTTTAGGCAGAAAGATAAGCCTAGGCTATACAGTGAACTCCCCTGCTACTGTGGACTGAATAGAGAGAGCCTGACTGAAACTAAGTAAAACTAAACAAAATAAAAAAGAAACCAAGAGGAAAATGCTTCAGTGAGTGAGACTTCATAGGACCACATGCATCATAAATTTGAATATTCAAAGAAACAAAAATGCAACTTTCAACTGCTTTCCTATAAGGAAAATATAAATGAATGAAGAGTAATTATTTTTCTTCACGTAGAGTAATATGAATAGGTTCTTTCAGTGTTAACTACTGCAATACAATTACATACATTTTTGTTGCTGTTTAAGAAAAACTAAACAATTGTGCCTACAAATGCCTTTCATCTCTATTAACTATTATTCAATGTACTATTCTGACTTTTGGAAATAGTTTACTAGAGTTTCCCCCCTTAATTCCAGTAAATATATGGAAAATCACAATATTTCAGTTTGAACATAGAAGCAGATAAATAACACAATAATAAATTTTTCCACAAGAAATGACTAATATAAATGAAAATGAGAGAATTGTCACAATTATGTCTAGAAACATTGGAATGAAAATAATAAAACAGTAAAATGACCATTTCAGGAAAGACAAATAGCATTATAGTTTTGAGATCATACAATGAGATGTATGAAAAGTGTAGGGTTTATACCAGCATATAAATGAAGTTATAGATACACAAACAAGCAAGTTCTAAGTTATCTAACTAATAAAATTAACTTACATTTTTTTTTCTTTTTTACTGGAAAACAAGCAGTTTTATTTTATTTATCCCTAGTCTGAAGTAGACAATTGGTGAAGGAGCTGATCCTAAAAATCAAGTCTGGAGTTGATGGTTCTGAGATTCCCATGATGAAAAGTAAGCAGCAGGAGCAGCTTGAAATCTCTGTTGTTTATAACAAGAGATGAAAATGTTCATTCTTGGGAAGAGCAGGGCAAAAACAAAAAGAGCCCGAGTTCTGAGATTCCTGTGGTCTACAGTCATTCTGCATTTTTTTCAAAATATTTAATTTTTATTATTTTTATTATTTTATGTGTATGAGTGTATTGTCTAGACGTGTGTGAGTACACCTCTCCTGCAATGCTGCGGAGGTCAGAAGAGAGTTTCAGATTCTGCTTGAACTGGAGTTAAGGACAGTTCGTAGCTGCCATGTGAGTGCTGGGAATTGAACCCAGGTCCTCTGCATGAGCAACCGTTGAGCCATCTCTCCAGCCCTATTTATTTTTATTTTATGTGTACGAGTGTTATGTCTGCATGTATGTAAGTGCACCTGTGTTGTGCAATGCC
>NW_008342003.1:1812855-1813472 GCF_000622305.1 Nannospalax galili | reverse complement strand
ACTTTAAAGAATTCCCTCATAATGTTCTGGAATCCAGTGTCTGTTTGTGATGTTTCCTTCCCTTTTCATCTCTCAATTTGTTAATTTGGATTTGCTTTTTCTTTGTTTTGGTTAACTGGGCTAATGGTCTGTCTTTCTTGCTTAACTTTTCAAAGAACCAGCTCTTGGATTCGTTGATTCTTTGTATTGTTTTCTTTGCTTTGATTTCATTAATTTCTGATCTGATTTTTTTATTTCTTCTTGTCTGCTGGGTTTGGGATTCGTTTGTTGTTGTTTTTCAAGTGTCTTGAGTTGCAATGTTAAGTCCTCTAGATAGGCTGACTAGATTCACCAGATGGACAAGTAGTGGGGAATGGCTGGGGGTGCAGACAACACAACAGACATTAGCAGGGATATCAGAGTATAAGGGCTCTAGTGGGGGGATGGAGGCTATGGGAGGGTGCCATCTGGGAAGTGGTGTATAGTTGAATAAGATGGTTTGGGATATTCTGTGTGATATAAAAACAAATTTAAAAGGATCTCCATTTCACTTTAAAATATGCTGTTTCTTACAGAAAGATTCATTGTTTTGCTAATAACACTGTGATATTGACACATGTGTCTCTAATCTGTATGTA
>NW_008342003.1:1810301-1812162 GCF_000622305.1 Nannospalax galili | reverse complement strand
TGTCTGTATACAGTTTTCAAGTATCTTGTTGAGAATTTTTGCATTTATGTTCATTAAGGATATGGGTCTATAGTTTACTTTTTTGTTTGTATCTTTACCTGGCTTTGGTATGAGAGTGATGCTGCCTTCATAGAAGGAATTTGGAAATTCTACCTCCATTTCTATGTTTTTGAATAAATTAAGTAGTATTGGCCACTTTAATCTTTGGTTATACTGTCCTTTTGGGTGTTTAAGGCCATAAAGTTGGCAAGTATTTTGTTGAGAATTTTTGCATCTATGTTCATTGAGGACATGAGTCCATAGTTTTCTTTTTTGGTTGTATCCTTACCTGGCTTTTGTATTAGAGTGATATTGGCTTTGTAGAAGGAATTTGGAAATTCTACCTCCATTTCTATGTTTTTGAATAAATTAAGTAGTATTGGCTATATATCTTCTTTATATGTCTGGTAGAATTCCACTGGAAATCCATCTGGTCTTGGGCTTTTTTCAGTCAGGAGGTTTTACTGTTTCAATTTCCTTATATGTTATGAGTCTGTTTAAGCTGTTGATCTCTTCTTGGTTTAGTTTTGGTGGTTCCCATGCTTTTAGATACCTGTCTATTTCTTTTAGGTTTTCAAATTTATTATCGTATACGTTTTTAAAGTATTCCCTTATAATGTTCTAGATCTTTGTGGTGTCTGTTGTGATGTTTCCCCTTTGATCTCTGATTTTGTTGATTTGGAGGTGCTCTTTCTTTCTTTTGGTTAACTGGGCTAGGGGTTTGTCAATCTTGTTTATCTTTTCAAAGAACCAGCTCCTGGAATTGTTGATTCTTTGTATTGTTTTCTTTGTTTCTATTTCATGGATTTCTGCCCTGATTTTTGTTATTTCTTCTTGTCTGCTGGGTTTGGGTTTTGCTTTTCAAGGGTCTTCAGTTGCAATGTTAAATCATTTATTTGTGTTCTTTCTGATATTTTAATGTAGGCACTTAGAACTATAAACTTTCCTCTAAGGACAGCTTTCAACATGTCCCAGAGGTTTTGTTGTGTTATACTGTCCTTTTCATTTAGTTCCAGGAATATTTTCATTTCTTTCATAATTTCTCCTTTGACCCATTAATATCTATGTGTTCATGTAGTTACTAGGGTTTCTTTCGGTGTTGATTTTAAACTTTATTGCATTGTGGTGTGAAAGAATGCATGGAAACTTTTCAATCTTTTGTATTTGTTGAAGTTTGTTTTGTGCCCCAGTATATGGTTGATTTTGGAGAAAGTTCCACAGGGAGCTGAATAGAAAGTATATTCTTTGGTGCTTGGGTGGAATATTCAGTAGATGGCTGTTAGGCCCATTTGATGTATGGTATTGTTTAAGTCAGATTTCTCTCTGTTAATTCTCTGTCTTGGTAACCTATCTAATGGAGACAATGGGGTATTGAAGTCCCCAACTCTTAATAAGTTTGGATTAATCTCTGTCCTAAAGTCCTGTAGTACTGTTTTTATGAAGTTGGGTGCACCAGACTTTGCTGAATCTATTTTTATGATTATAATATCTTCTTGTTCAATTGTTCCTTTGATCAGAGTGAAGTGGCCCTCTTTATCTCTTCAGATTAGTTTTAGTTTGAAGTCTATTTTGTCAGAAATTAGAATTGTTACGCCTACTTTTTTCTTAGTACCATTCACTTGGTATATTATTTTTCCATCCTTTCACTTTAAGATAGTTCCTGTCCTTGAAAGTGAGATGAGTTTCTTGCAGACAACAAAAAAATGGGTTTTGTTTCTTAATCTATTCAACTAGTCTGTGTCTTTAGACTGGGATGTTCAGTCCATTGATAATTAAAGTTATTAATGAAAGACGTGTACTGATTCCTGTTGTTTTATTTCCA
>NW_008342003.1:1796043-1810205 GCF_000622305.1 Nannospalax galili | reverse complement strand
TCTCAGTTCACATTCTTGGTGTAGCTGTGCATTTCCACAGTTATACCTTCATTACGTTTCTTTCTGTCACCCTTTGGTTATAGTCATTCTTTCTTCAGCTTTTTGTATTGCCTCAAGAACTCTCTGAAGGGCTGGTTTTGTGGATATGAATTCCTTCAGCCTATTTATGTCATGGAAGATATTTCTTTCCCCTTCGACTATAATAGACATTTTAATTGGGTAAAGTAATCTGGGTTTGCTTCTCTGGTCATTTAGAACTGAGAATGCTTTGGTCCAGGCTCTTCTGGCTTTCATAGTTTGCACTGAAAAGACAGCTGTAATTCTAATGGGTTTTCCTTTATATGTGACTTGTTGTTTCTCTTTTGCAGCTTTCAGTATAGTCTCTTTGTTCTGTATGCTTAGTGTTTTTACTATGATGCGCTGTGGAGAGTTTCTTTTCTGGTCCTGTCTGTTTGGTGTTCTATGTGTTTTTGTATTTGTTTGGGAATGTCTTTCTTTAATTTTGGGAAATTTTCTTCTATAATCCTGTTGAAGATCTGGTCCATACCATTATCTTGAAATTCTTTGCCTTCCTCTAT
Organism: Nannospalax galili; assembly: GCF_000622305.1. Lineage (NCBI taxonomy): Eukaryota > Metazoa > Chordata > Mammalia > Rodentia > Spalacidae > Nannospalax > Nannospalax galili. Next base: position 1,809,627 of record NW_008342003.1, on the reverse strand, counting down.
GCCCATGACGTGTGAGTTTTGTCTTTTTATGATGTCACACAATCCCTGCGTATTCCATTCTTGTGTTCTCTTACAATTTCCATAATCTTTGCTTGAGTGGTCTAATTTGTTCACTTTATCTACAGGTCTTGATTCTCTGTTTTCCCTTTCATTCATCCTATTGGTGAGGCTTTCTCCTGTCATTTCTAATTAGCTTATTGAGTGTTTCACATCCTTCTGCATTTCAGCCTGATTATTCTTCAATATTTCTAATTCTTTTCTGAGTTCATTCAGAAGTATGTCCCTATTTTCTTTCAGCTCTTTGATTTCTTTGTTTGTGTGTTCTTTAAATTCACTGAATTCTTTTATCATGTTTATAACTGTTCTTTTGAATTCTGTGTCCTGTGTTATCTCTAGGATGTTCTCATTGTACTCCTCTACAAGACTGTTGGTACTAGGTAGAGATATATTATTTTGGTTTTTCATGTCATTATTTTTTCTCCGTGACTTTGACATGTGGATTTCTTTTGTAGTTTCTGATTCTTGTGTGAGACCAAAGCCTTCCTTTGTTGTTTTGTTCTGCTTCTTTTTGTAAACTTTATGTGCCTTTGTGGTTTACTTGTTGGGCATGAAATGCTGGTTGGTCTAGGTTTCATGTTCTCTCTTTTGATGTTATATTGGCTGTCCAAATTTATTTTGTCTTCCTGCTCAAGAGTTCCCAGAGTCCCAAGTTAAACAAGGATCAGATGCTCTCAGACTTTCTCCTATGGATTAGATTGCTCCAAGAAAGATGCTGGCCCCATGAATCTGAAGGGCTGGGCTACTCAGAGATGCAAAGAGGGAAGAATTGGGTTGGTCTGGATGCAAAGGATCAGGATGATGAGAAATCTTATCACTGCAGAAATTAGGTGAAGATCCAACTTTTGAACCTGCCTCCAGCACACAGGAAGATATGTTCTAGCCTGGACCCCATGTGGATCTCAAGGATCCTTCCTTCTGATCTGCTTCAGTTATCACCCTTTGCATTGAGAGCTGTCTTCTGTCACTTCGCAGCTTCTCAGCTTCCTCACCTCAGTGCTTGAATTCCAAGGTAAATCAGGAACGATAAACCCTGTGTCCATCTTCTCAGTTTCTTGCTCTAATGCTGCTCCTTGGCTTACTTGTTTGATTAATATTTCAGCCACATTTACTGCAGATTTCTTGCTATTCTATATCTACGCTGTGCAGGAAAGTGGCCCAGTATGTATTCGCAAGTGTGCTGTGAGAATCTAATGCATGACACTGCCTCTGACCTCAGGAGAGCCTTAAGGCTGCCTGGCGTTGTTCCCATGCATTTCTATGAACATTTACTCTTCTAGAATCAAGATGATGACATCATACTGTCTGTATCTCGCACTCCAGTGTCCACCCGCCTAGTCTTTATCTTCATCCTCAGACAAAACTCCTATTTATAACCCAAAAAGAGAAACAATTACCAAAGACTTACAAACCCTTGCTTCTACCTCTTACATGTATGCATATTTCTTCCTCTTAATAGAATTTGATGTTTCTTTATTTCAAACTAAAACATTGATTTTCTCATGTGCTATGCAGCATGATTTCTGCAAAACTCATGGCCTAATGACTTGATAGAGGCCCTTGGGATTTGTAGCTCCAATCTGTCTTTGACCCGAATCCTTGTAACCTCTGCTCAGCACCTGTGCACTCATAGCATGAAAAGCTGCCCTTTCTCACTGCTCTGCCTCCTGTCCTCCACCAATGCCAGCAGTCCATTCCCATCCCCTGTTCCCTCAGCTCCGACTGCTGTATCTCCTTGCATGGATTGCTGTACTAGTCACCCAGACAGCTCTTCTGCTAGGTCCTTTCTCTTAAGATCATAATGATATATACCATAATCCTCCAGTGATCCTCCAACGTGTCATATTCCAGTGTCTCTCTAATGGCTGAGAGGACTTCTGTGGCACACACTCAATATCCACAAAGCTTTGGTTGGATGTCTCTCCTGAGGGACACCTTTCCACACAGGCTTCTTGTCAGAGTACTTCCTGAATTAACAACATCAGACTAATCAAACATCCTACTTTACTTTAGACTATTCTAATTTTAGCCTCCAAACACCCACATGTCAGGAAATTCCTCAGTTACTGGAAACTGGGGTAGTCAGTGACCATAACAGCACTTACTGCATCTGTCCATCCCATCATCATTCTTTGTTTTTACAAACTACATTTTTTTTTCTATTTTAGGGAGCTAATATTTAACTTATTTTTAATTTGTATTTGTTCCATCTATATATTCATTTCAATCACCACAAGAACATGAAGCTTAGTATGTTTCACTTACTTTTTACTCTGCTGCAGCCATGAATACTGCCTGTAGCAGGAGCTTATTTGAAAGAGCCAATGGGTAACTGAGTCGAATAAGGTTTCCACCCTCTGGTGCTTAAGTGCGCTAATCTAACTGCACTTCCCTTTCTGCCCCTGAAGGATTGCTAGGATTCTAACAACCTCACTCTAAACTGTCACTTATGTCAGGTTCAGGCCTTTCGTGTTCTGTTCAAACACTTCACATCTGTAGCTGAGGTTCAGTTTATTCTGATTCTTTCTCTATTTTTTTAATTTTAAAATGAGAACTAAGAGATCCTGTGGCATGGCATAGGTTAGCATCATTGAAACACCTGGGGAAAAGATAGCAAAATTTCTATAGTTTTCCATAGTTCAAAAGTAAAGCACTGGAGGCAGGACCTGTGAAGCCATGAGTGAGGGGCTCAGTTAGCTCAAAATGCTTGTTTAGCATGCCGAGGCAGAGACCCAGAAGGCTGATCGTGTGAAGGATGGCCACTTACAGATAAGCAGACATTGGAGCAGAACAGCCCAGCTGACACCTGGATTTCACAGTCTATATTTTATAACTGTGAGAAAATCAGTTTCTCCTGTTTCAATCATACATTCTGTGGTAGTGTTAATGATAACACTAGCAAATTAATACAGGAACTTAACTGAGAACTGCAGTCTAGAAGACACTTAGTCTGATACTGTAAACTAGAAACTGAAACAGTAAATCCTACTGTGCATATTCATACTTTGATACACAAAGACCAGACAGTACAGTACACACAGAGACACATACACATGCACATTCACAAGTACAAACACATTCACAGACATATACACATTCACACACACACACACACACATACAAGCAAAAATATACAGGCACACATGCAAACACACAAGCACACAGACACACACAGAGACACCTACACATGCACACACATAAGCACACATACACGCACATTTGTATATAGTAACATATTCTTGCACATACACATGTGTGTCACACAATACTTATACACATGCCCACATACACAATGCATGCATATATGTACACACAATATGAGTGTTTGTACAGATACACATATACACACACATTTTTAAATTTATTTATTATTACTATTTTATGAGCACAAGTGTATTGCTAGCATGTATGTAAGTTCACCCATATCATGAAATGCCCATGAAGGTCACATGAGGGCATTGGATCACCTGGAACTGGAGTTTTGGATGGTCATTAACTACCATGTGGGTGCTGGGAACCTAAACCCAGGTCCTCTGCAAAAGCAGTTTGTATTTTTAACCATTGAGCCATGTCTCCAGTCCCACACATCCATTTAAAAAAATTATTAAGGTTTTATATATTTCATACAACAGTTCTTAATCAAATTTAGATCATTTTTAAAGCATGTTCTGTGCAGGAAGAGATTTGACATTCAAAGAACTGGTTCAAGTTCTTGTTCTGTTTATTGTGTTACAACCATTAAGGATTATTCATTTGCTCTTGGTATGCCTTTTTATTAACTAAATAAGACTAGTGATCTTTCTACCCCTCTTCTGCAATGGTTCCTAAGCCTTTGCTTCAATACCCTCTGTTGCATGATGGAGCTTCAATGATGAGAGCTGAGAGATGAATTAGTATTCTCTCTAGCCCTTGTTCCACTATCTTCTGTGAGTCTTAGGTCTAGAGGTTCCATTGAAGATCCATCACTTAGGCTTGGGCAGTTCATAGACACTTAGTCTTGGTGTGTGACCAATTGTGGAACTTTTGCAATAATCTCCATCTGTTGCAAAAGGTGTTTCTTTGATAAACTGTGACTGGCATAGTTGTCTCCAAATATAAGAATCCATATTTATCACACAGTAAGAAATTATAATTGTCTAGGCATGTGACTGTGTTGGAATTTTCACTAAGATCTATGACCTGTCCAGCCATGTGTCTTTGACAGTATTTATACTACCGCACATTAGTTCCCTCCCATTGAGTAGGCTTTAAGTGGCCAGGGGAGGAGGTGCATGACCACATGGAAATAGAGTCTTACAGGCTTCTGGGGCTTTGCTCATATGAACTTACAGCAATGATTACAACATGCACAAGACACATGAAAACTCAAGCACACAAAAACCCAGTATAGAACTATGAATGGACAACATATGAACTTAGTCAAAGAACTATTTTGCAGCTGGTTGCTACTGGGTGAGGAAAAGCTGATCTTCTTTAAGGGAGTGACTTTAGATAGGCTGACTAAACCCCAGCGGATGAACTCGCACTGAGGGATGTCAGGGAACACTAACTTGACTCAGTATGTCTTAACATAAATTTCGTAAGACAAGGAATCCAATGGGGGTGGGGCTGTGGGAAGATGCCAACAGGGATGAGGATATGAAGATGATTAAGATGTTGTGTATGAAACATATAAAACGTCAGTAAAAAATTAAAATAAAAATAAGACCAGTGAGGTGACTTTGTCAATTTTTTAGTTTGTTGAAAATAGGAAATCTAAAAGGCCTTAACATTAGCATTGAAATTAATAATGACACCAATAACAATAGATGCTAATGACAACTGTTTTGTTATACAACTATCATTCAAAGGAATTTCTGATGATACTTTTTGATTTTCAATCATTTTAAGGTTTTACTAAATGAGTAGATTTAGTAAGCATCTAGTTACATGGAATTATATTTCTATCTTCCTGCCCATTGATAACAAGAATTTTATGTGCCTAGTAAATTAACTTGCATGTAGTTGTAAACAATCTGATTTTTCTGGCATAAAAATTCAGAGTTCTAGCAGTTCTACTGTGATGAAAGCCAAATTGGTAGGTTCAAATTGTTTCATTGAGCTTGAAGATATTTTGTACATTGTCCAAATTTATCTTGCTTTCCTATTATATTTTCAATCATTTTGTGGAAATCAAAGTGCTAACGAATAGTTTAGTCATGTTCTGGTAAAATTCTTGTTAGACACCAGCTCTTGTCTCCTTACAAACAGGATCATCCTAAGAAACTCTGCTTGGGAATTTTTGTTCAAATTTTCCTCTACATTTTCATTTGATACTTTGCCACTTGATTTCTATCCTTTATGTTACATTTTATGGACATCCCTATTAGAATCTAATATTTCTTCCTATTATTGACCTCATACTAAGTGAGTGAGAGGGGAAAGACACCTGAAACACATTAAGAGGTAAAACTGTGAGAGAGAAAATATTTACCTGGAAAGCATCTGATAGTAATGTTCTTTACATAAGTTAAACCATTGCTACTGCCAAACCAACCACTGGATACAGGGTAACTTTCATCTGATATATTCCCTTGTCTCCAAGAAAGTAAAATGCCAACTAGACTGCAAGAAAATACAAAGCCACAAGCGACCAGTCTATCAGGCCTGCTGACAAGCATGTATTCCCTCTGTTACATGAAACTCTCCTTCTCCTCAGAAGTTACCACAGGGCCTCTCTGCAGTTGCTGTGATCTCAAAGTCCTTGCAGCTGACCAGTGTCTGACTCTGGGTTCCTGGGGGCTCCTTCCTCTGCCATCTTCCCTGTTCCAGCCTCCTAAAATGAATCTCACATTTGCATAGCCCTGTGATCAGATGTTTTATTTCATGACCTTGGGCCTCAGATTCTCAAGTCGAGATTTGAGGAGTTATTCAACACTTTCCTGTACCATGCAACACAATCATTTATGTCATATTCTTTCTCCTTTTACTACAACTTTATTTTTATTTAATAAACACATACTAGCACCTGTGTTTCCTCATCATATCTGTAATTTCTACTATCGAATCTGTCCTAAAAGCCCTTGAAGCACAGGATCCATATGTACTGGGGCCCAGTGCATCAGTACTCTGTGAAATGTTGGGTCTTGTGTTTAACTTCCCCCCCCTTTGTCCACAGACTTTACTATTAAAAATGCACTGTAGGTTGTTTTATATTTTTCTGCCCAAATGGCATCTGGTTACCTCTTTTGCTTTCATTAGACTCAGAAGAGGAATTTCTAAACCTGAAAATGAGAAGAAAATGCAGCCACTTAAATGATATCACTGTTTAAATTCTACCAGGAAATTCATCTAGTGCCTTCAAATTTCAAAAATAAAATAGACAAGTTCAGACCTCAAAGACCTCTGAGGATATGAGCAGGATAAGAGGAGGGATAGTTCAGACAAGGTTTTACAGCAGCAATTTGGAGAAACAGATCTTTCTGCCCAATATTTCATAAGATATAATGCGGAAGTGATGCTTCAGAAGAGTCATGAAAGAAAAAGGAGGAAGAGGAAAGAGATTGAGCCCTCAATTACTGATGGCAGATCTGGTAAGATTCTCTTGGAGCAGGTCACGATGCCATGTGCAAACTTTGGCCTCAGCAATCCTGAGCCAGAATTCCAGCAACATCAGTCCTGCAGCACCTGTGAGACCTTTGATGAATTATTTAATCTCTAAGCCATGGTTTATTCATTTTAAGAGTAAATCTTTCTACTTTACTAAATTGATTAAAAATGGGAGTTAATAGCTGGAATCTATAATAAAGTCTGTGCGGTTAGTGCTGTTTGTTAAATCTTAGAGTCCTTCACCCAGAGTCAATGCACTGAAGATCTTCCCTGAAGTACAGGTTGCAAGGGGTGGAAAACACTCAGCTGTGAGATTAGCAGGAGCTCACAGTGTAGTAGGATAAGCAGAGGAAAGCTTCAGAGAGTGACATGGAGAAAACTGAGGGTCTAGACCCTAAGAGATATGCCAATGCTTCTTTTCCAATCCCTCTGTCTTGTATTCATAGAAGAATCTTTATGGGCCTCGTTATGAGAGGTGACATGCATAAAGCAGTCAAGCACAGGACAACTCTCCTTGTATTCATCTACCACCTCTGGCTCTTACAATATTTCTGCCCCTCTTCTGCAATAATCCCTAAGCCAACATGTTAAATAATTTATGTGTAGCATCTCAAGTCATTAATTTTTAAGTTAAATACTGCTATAATCAATATGTAATAGATTATAGATTATCAAAAGTTTTTAACTAGTCAAGTGACATATAAATTTATAGACTTAATATCAAAGTCAAGATATAAATCCAAAATTCAAATAAGAAAGAAAATACATTTTTTATCTGATTTTAATTGAATTTTTGTGAATTTCATACATTTTTATGATATTTAGAGCCCGTCTCCAGGCCACATACCTCACAACACCCATAAAGTTTCCTCTATTCAGTCATATATGTTAAGACTTACGGAGCCACATTTGGGTTCCTGATTGTACCTTGTTGTAAGTCCATCCACTGGAACCTAGTTGATCCAGTCAATGTCATCCCTCTAAAGAAAACCAGCTCTCTGTCTACCAGTAGTCACTGGTTAATAAAAGATCCTCAGTTAAGAATTGGAGCTCTCACCCATTTCCACAATTCTATGCTGGGTTTTTGTTTGATTTAGGATTGCATGGATCTTGTGCATGCTGGCCATTGCTATAAGTTCATATGAGCAACTTCCCAGATGCCTGGAAAATTCTGTTTCCTTGTGATCATCCAACTCCCCTTGGCTCTCACACACTTTTGCTCTCTTCCACAGAGGTCCCTGAATCTTGAATGGCAGAAGTTTGATGTAGGTTTCGGATTCAGGGACAAGCATGCTGCACTCCCTTATTCTCGGCACTTTGGCCAGTTGTGGCTTTCTGGGTTAATCATCATCTGTTGCATGAGGAAACTTCACTGGTGAGAGGTGAGAGACACATTAATATTCTTTCTTCCCCAAGTTCCTCTAAGTTCCCTGAGCCTTAGGTGTAGAGGTTGTGTTGTAGAAGTTTCACTTTGGGATGGTATGTCCCAAACTGCCTGTTTACTCCAAGGGGTGGGGACTGCTGCAGAGAATTGAATGTGGAGGGACTTCTGGGGAGCTATCTTGTGACAAAAGCCATGAGCCACCATGAACATTCAACAGTGGATGTGGAGAAAAAGATGGCCCCAGTGTCTCACCTACTGTGCATGCAAGAGGGGGCATTTATGACCTGGTGCGAGACTGCAGGCCCAAGATGCGTGGGAGAAAGTTCACAGAGATTGGGTGGTATGGAAGCAATCTGGAATGGTGGGCCGAGCCGTGCAGAGCTGGGTGCCAGGTGTGCATTTCTATGTAAGTTCCCCCATTAACCCCCTCCCTACCCAAGGACATACACCACAATATATTCACATAAAAATATGTTATATGGTTTGTCTGATCTCACAAGAGACCCCGAGAGAACTCTGGGGACAAAATTGGTGTAGTCAGCAGGATAAACAAACCGACCTTAAGGATATGGGTTTGGGGTAGCCCTGCTATTCCCGCCGCCTCTGCAGCAGGCCAGCTGGACTCTGATTCCCAAATCCAGGAGCAGCTGCCATGAACCCAGAGGAGAAGGCAATCAAACAACATATGATTAATGGGGTTAAGATAGTCACATGGGTTATACAATGGATCATAAAATCTGTAACTAAAAAGAAGCAAGCCATGCAGAAGTCTGGGTCACAGCTATGTTGCAAATGTGGGAATATGCTGCGGGTATGTAAAGATTTTTTAAAGGTTATCCAGAGGCTAGAAAAACTTTTACAGGCTTTGGACCCAAAGGGAGTGCCCAGAGAAGGGGCATGGCCACTTTCCATAATAAAAGATGTGCTCCAGGCAGGGGAAGGTGAAAAGGCCAAGGAGATCCTGGCAGATCCAGTTGCAGAGCTTAAGAGAGAAAAAAAGCAGAAAGATAATAGTAAAAAAGAAAATGACATAAAAATAAAAGCAGCTAAGGCTGCCCCTCAGATTCAACCACTGGTATAAAAGGAAAAAAAAAAAAAGCTAACTGTGCTGTAGCTAGGAAATACTCCACACTGCAACTGTTAAACTAGGAAAAACTTAGAAGCAAACAATCAGAGAGCCTCTAGCCACATGGCTTATGAGAGTGTGGAACATGGGAGAAAATGACATCAGTCTAAGTCTTTCAGAAGCTTCACAGCTGAGTTATATAACCACCCATCTGTCCTTGCAATATAGGCTATTCAACCTAGGCCAACGCAGACAGGAATAGTCCTTAATGGGATGGCTGGTTGAAGGCATTAAAGATACATGGTTTTCACCAAGGGAGACTAACATGATTAGCAGGGGCGGGATGATTAAAGGAGGGGCAGACATTCCTGAGGGAACTAGGTATGAGAAAAGCAATATATGATGTCCAGTTCACTGGGCCAGATGAGACTGTGTTCACCAGAGATATGAAGGAAATCTTAATTCAGCTGGGATCTTGAGAATGGTATGGGGCTTTAATTGTTTTACTAAGCCCTTTAATGGGACAGGATCTTTATAAAGTGAGAGAGGCTTTAGCAAATCTAAATGATTCTGACCAGCATGTAAAACATGTCTTTAGAATAACAGAACACTGTATCAGAGATATAAAAAAGATCAGACAGAAGAAATGATGCACTTGAGTTACTCAAAGACAAATAAATGTGGCAAGACTTATGCCAAGCCCAATTCCCAGAGGGAAAAAAAAAATGATAGAAAATCAAATTCTGTACTAACACATTTCTGGAAGGTTTTGAAACCAGAACAGTTGACAAAAGACATTTAAAGGATAAAAACTGTATAAGGGGTGGTTGAGAATCCCCAAGGATTAAATAAGATGCATTTCTCTTCTGATAAAAACTATACTAGGGATGGAAGCAGGTTTTCCCACTAAGTTCTCCTCCAGCAACCTGGTGTGGTCAATGGGAAGATGACAGATATGGCTGCAGTCAGTATGCAGACCCAGGTCCTTCCTGACTCAGGGAATCAACAAGTGCAGTGGGGACAGGAGAAACCCCCTGTCTTCTTAGCCCAGTGCAGGGTCAGGCAACTGGAGCCAACACCTATAAGTGTATCAAGAATAAAAGAATACAAAGAGACTCTATGTAAAATCCCCCAAGTGCGAAATGACTCCAAAGGAATAACTAAAGATGGTAAAGAGCTAACCAAATTAATGCCTTGTACCTATGCTATGGTACCTAACAAGGATCTATGGAGAAATCAGTTAATATGAATGGACAAATCCTTTCCATGTTGTGAGACCTTGTCTATGAATGATTTAATATATAATAACCTTCTTTCAAGTGTTTTACAGATGTAAAACCAATTTGAAAGATACCTGAAGAAGCAAAGGCCAGCTATAGCTGTAAGGTTTTGAGAGTTTTATGGTTGGGTAAGATGAAGACAGTGACTCCCAGACTATACAACTGTTAAGAAAATCTATAGTACCAAAGGTTCGTTGCCTCCCTATTAGCTGTTGGTCAGAGAGAGATCCTAAAGGTCTTCAAATTTGCCAAGGCTATTGCCACTAATTTCAGTTATACACTAGAAAGGTCAGTAAGGCCATGTTGCTAAAGACACTGCATGTTGTTAGTGTGGGAGAAGAAGAGGAGATGGAGCTGAGACTCAGCCAAAAAACTCCATGCCACTGGATGGATGACTTTCATATTGCCAGAAGGTGTTACGCAGATGTTTGGGAAAGAAAGGATCCTCTATGTTTCTACTCAACAATGATCCCACATGCTGCACACTATGGACTTGCCAATCAATGCCTGCAAGTGCAATAATGGCTCAACCAACATACGTACAACTGACAAATTTCTAATTGGATAAGGCAGGCTCTTAGGGGTGGAACACACATTTAGCACTGTAGACCAGGTCAATGCCTTGTGTTGAGAAAGGCTGCAGGCCCTGATGGGGAAGCCATCACAAGTATACTGTTCAGTGAATATAGAACACCTATTGGGATAGGTTCTAGGCATTTGTATTTACATTCATGTTTGTTTAGATATGTCTACTTCCTTCCATTTGTCCTTATAGTAGAAGAAACACCACTGAGATAGATCAGTGGCCACGGCCTAAAGATGACTAATGGGGAGGCCCAAGAAGTCACTATCTCACCATCATACAAGAGAGATCGCCCTACGTCTGTCACCCCCTCCATGGCTCAGGGACCTTAGCAGAAGATCAGCAGGAAGATTGTAAGAGCAGAGGAAAGGGATGGAGTGTGATCCCAAACTGCTAGTTTCCTCCAAGGGGCAGGGCCTGCTGTGGAGAACTGACTGCGGAGGGGCTTCTGGGGAACTATCTTGTGATGGGAGCCATGAGATGCCACAATCGTGTGGTGGCAGACATGAAGAAAAAGATGGCCCTAGTGTCTCACCCACGTGCACGTGAGAGGGGACATTTACTGACCTGGGGAGAGATGGCAGGCCCAAGATTAGTGGGCGAAAGTTAACAGAGACTGTGGGCAGGCATGGAAGTGATCTGGAATGACAGGCCAAGCTGTGCAGAGCAGGGTGCTGGGTGTGTGTTTCTATGTAAGTCCCCCTGTTTAACCCCTCCCTACCGAAGGGCATAAACCATAATAACTTCACATAAAAACATGTTATATGGTTTGTCTGATCGTGCAAGAGACTCTGAGAGAACTCTGGCTACAGATGGGCATCTCACAGACATTTATTCTTTACATTCTTTACATTTGACCAGTTGTAGAGCTCTGTACTAATTTCCTTCTATTGCAAAAAGAAGTTTTTTTTTATGCATGGTAAGAGATATGCCAATAAATATATTGATACATATTTAGAGTATAGTAAGAAATTATGTTGTTCTGTGTATGTCAATTTTTTTTGTCTCCAGCCACATGCATTTGGCTATGCTTACAATACCACATAAGTTCCCTCCCATTTAGCAGGACTTATGTCCGGTTAGATAGCTGTTGATTACTCCCAAGATAAGAGTGCCACTTCTGCACCAAAGGAGACTTGAGTTGCCTAAAAACATTCTTCAGTAAATTTTCCAAAAATTTCTGAAATGGTTCTAAACACACTTCTGCCATTTTAATATGACTTATTGATGCAAAGTAGCATTCTTATCATTGATAATAAAGATTAAAAAAATGATCCTCTCTGAAAAACTTTAAAGTTTTGATGTTCATACAAAAATAAATAAGCACATCTATCTAAAACACAATGCCCAATGAAAAATTAGGCAATATACCTAAATTACTAATGTCCAAATGTAGAGAATCCCCCCACAAATTATCCCAAATCTGACCCCTGAATCTCAAGTTCATGTAAATATTTGCTTTTTATGTTCAGTTATAACTCTAAAATAGATGTCAAAATAATGTCTCTCAAAAGAAAGCCTGTTCTTCCCGCCCCACACGAACTCTCCTTTGTTCTAAGGTTCTTGTGTCACCCCTTTTTTCAGTCTGAAACGCAGACTTGTCATTGTGGCAGAGCAATCAAAACAAACCTTACGGTATTCCTGTTCTCCCACTACATTCAACACAGACCTACATGACCCTAAAGCTGTGTGGATTTCTCCCTGCCTTCTACTAAGCATTTCTCCAGCAGTAGTCAAGGGTTGGTGTGCTGAAGTTCTACTCAGCTCTGACATTATTTATCTGAAAAAAGCATGAGACATCTCACAAGAAGGGCTCAGTTCCAAGACAGTCTCTCAGTCTCTAATTCAGATGCTCAAAATAGGCTTCAGGATGATTAATCTGTGCTTCTGATGCTATGTATAATAGAGATTTCCACAACCACACCCTGCAGTTTGTTTGGTGTGCACCTCACAGAACTAGGGGAAACTCCTGTATAATGAAGGATACAGCAGGGGGAGCAGAAGCAGAGATGCCCAGGTGGAAGTATGGGGAAATTGAGCTGTGGTGTGCCACCCTTTAGTAACCTTCATCTGCATCTGTTGGGTGCTCTTCAAAACCTGTCCTTAGGTTTATAGAGAGTTAACTGCAAAAGTATAGTTGTTAACGGAATGAGTGTAGAGACCCAGCAAGGACCCAGCTTCCTCTAAGATAAGGGGCAAAACCCAACTGAAATGAGATAGATACAGGTACTGACTCCATAGAGCTATTTTCTATAGTCCAATTGAGGACAGAAAAATAGAGGATATTTAGAGTTTCTATGACCCACTTTGGGAAAGGGGAATTTGTTCCTATGGTTTGCCATGGGGAGGGAGTTAAGAATCAGGAAAAATGGATAGAAACCAAACAACCAACCCCCTCCCCACACATCACATGCACACAAGGCCACACACACACACACACACACACACACACACACACCTAGATACACATACACCCTACACACACACACGAACTCACAGAAAATATTTTCCACATATACACATAACACACCCAGGCACATGCACCAAACACACACACACACACACACACACTACATGTATACAGTTACACACACACAGGTACACACACACAACATATACACATAGA
>NW_008342003.1:1795727-1795944 GCF_000622305.1 Nannospalax galili | reverse complement strand
ACAACCAACCCCCCCCCCACACATCACATGCACACAAGGCCACACACACACACACACACACACACACACCTAGATACACATACACCCTACATACACACACACGAACTCACAGAAAATATTTTCCACATATACACATAACACAACCAGGCACATGCACCAAACACACACACACACACACACACTACATGTATATACAGTTACACACACACAGGTACAC
>NW_008342003.1:1794810-1795344 GCF_000622305.1 Nannospalax galili | reverse complement strand
CGGCAGTGACATGCCACACCTTTTCAACTTTGATACACAAACTCATCAATTTAAACCACATTTCTTTACTTCATCCATAGCCAAGATCTCACATTAATTTCAGAGTAAAAAATACTACATCAGCTGCTTCCCTGGGCCTACACAACCCATCATCCTCTCTCCTGGGCTCCAGGAGCCCTTGGAACCTCTTCCTGCCCCCATCTCCCTTTCCATCTCTGGGTGGCATGGCCACCAGCTGCCCAAAACCAGCATCTTTCCTGGGCCCTGCTCCCAGGCCAGTCCAACCCCCAAATTCCTGAGGACAACATATTTCCGGGGGGATACAGACCTTAGGAAAAAGCCTGACAGCATCTGATTCTCATCTGACTTGGGCCTGTGTGGGAACTTCTGAAGACAAAAGCAATCTGGCCATTCCAAGAGAAAATCAAAAGAGAGAACAGGGATCTTAGATGAAAGAGCTTTTCACGCCCAAAAAATAAACCACAAACTCAAGTAAAGTATACAAAAAGAAGCAGACCTAAACTTGAAGTCTTG
>NW_008342003.1:1791788-1793975 GCF_000622305.1 Nannospalax galili | reverse complement strand
CATAAATAGGCTGAAGGAATTCATGTCCACAAAACCAGCCCTTCAAAGAGTTCTGGAAGCAATACAAAGAGCTGAAGAAAGGAATGCCTATACTCAAGGGTTGCGCAAAGAAATTCAATGAAGGTGTAACTGTGGAAAAGTACAGCTATGTCAAGAATATGAACAGAAGTAAAAATGACAGGATTCAATACACACCTTTCATTAATAAATTTAAATAATAACGGACTGAATTCCCAATTCAAAAGACACAGACTAGGTGAATGGATTAAGAAACAAAGCCAATCATTTTGTTGTCTGCAAGAAACTCATCTCACTTTCAAGGACAGGCATAATCTTAAGGTGAAAGGATGTAAAAAATATACCAAGCAAATGGTACTAAGAAAAGAGAAGGTGTTGCAATTCTAATATCTGATAAAACAGACTTTACACTAAATCTAGTCAGAAGAAAGAAAGAGGGCCACTTCATTCTGATCAAAGGAACAATAAACCAAGATGATATTACAATCATGAACATCTATTCACCAAACTCTGGTGCATCCAGCTTCATAAAAACAATATTATAGGACATTAAGACCCAGATTAATCCCAACTCATTAATAGTAGGGGACTTCAAAACACCATTGTCTCCATTAGATAGGTCAACAGGGAAGTGAGTTAACAGAGAGACATCTGAATTAAATAACACCATACATCAAATGGACCTAACAGACATCTACCAAGTACTCCACCCAAGCACCAAAGGAAATACTTTCTATTCAGCACCCATGGAACCTTCCCCAAAATCGGCCATATACTGGGGCACAAAACAAACCTCAACAAATAGAAATGACTGGAATAATTCCATGCATTCTATCAGACCACAATGCAATAAAGCTTAAAATCAACACCGGAAGAAGCCCTAGCCACCACATGAACACATGGAGACTAAACAACATATTCCTGAATGATGAATGGGTCAAAAGAGAAATTAAGAAAAAAATAAAAGTACTCCTGGAACTAAATGAAAAGGAAAATACAACACAGCAAAACCTCTCCTCTCTAACACACTGAAAGCTGTCCTTAGATGGAAGTTTATAGCTCTAAGTGCCTACATTTAAAAAATCAGAAAAAAAACACAAATAAATGACTTAACGTTGCAACTCAAGGCACTTGAAAAGCAACAGCAAATGAAACCCAAACCCAGCAGACAAGAAGAAATAACAAAAATCAGATCAGAAATTAATGAAATCGAAACAAAAAAAAAATAATACAAAGAATGAAAAAATCCAAGAGCTGGTTTTTTGAAAAGATAAACAAGATTGACAGACCACTATCTAAAGAAAGAAAGAGCACCTCCAAATCAACAAAATCAGAGATGAAAGGGGAAACATTTCAACAGACACCAGAAAGATACAGAACATTATAAGGGAATACTTTTAAAACCTATATGCTACAAATTTGTAAACCTAAAAGAAATGGACGGATATCTAAAGGCATGGGAACCACCAAAACTAAACCAAGAAGAGATTAACAGTTTAAAAAGACCCATAACACAAAAAGAAATTGAAAGAGTAATAAAAAAACGTACTGACTAAACAAAGCCCAGGACCAGCTGGATTTATAGCAGAATTCTATCAGACATTTAAAGAAGATCTACATGCAATACTACTTAATTTATTCAGAAAGATAGAAATGGAGGGAGAACTTCCAAATTCCTTCTATGAAGCCAGCATCACTCTAATACCAAAGCCAGGTAAAGACACAACCAAAAAAGAAAACTATAGACCCATATCCTTAATGAACATAGATGCAAAATTTCTCAACAAGATACTTGCAAACCGCACACAGACACACATCAAAAGGATCATCCACAGTGATCAAGTAGGCTTTATCCCACAGATGCAGGAATGGTTCAATATACATAAGTCAATTACCATTATAAATCATATAAATGTACACAAAGACAAGAACCACATGATCATCTCAATAGATGCAGAGAAGGAGCTTGACAGAATTCAACATAAATTATGTTCATAGTCCTAGAGGGAATTGGGTTGGAGGGGAAGTAGCTCAACATAATTAAAACCATGTATAACAAACCCACATCCAACATCATTCTAAATGGAGAAAAACTGGATGCATTCCCATTGAAATCAGTAACCAGACAAGGCTCTCCACTATCTCCTCTCCTTTTGAACATAGTGCTTG
>NW_008342003.1:1791272-1791651 GCF_000622305.1 Nannospalax galili | reverse complement strand
GAGAAATTATTAACATGTTCAGTAAAGTGGCAAGTTACAAAATTAACCTACAAAAGTCTATAGCCTTTCTATACACCAATGACAAGCAATCAGAGAAGGAGCACATGGAAACACTCCCATTCACTATAGCTGCAAAAAGTAAGATAAAATACCTTGGAGTAAACCTGACCAAAGACATTAAAGACCTCTACAATGAAAATTTTAAATCTTTACAGAAAGAGATTGAGGAAAACACTAGAAGATGGAAGGACCTTCCATGCTCATGGATTAGAAGAATTACTATTGTGAAATGGCCATCTTACCAAAAGTAATATATAGATTCAATGCAATCCTAATCAAAATCCCCATGACATACTTAACAGATTAAATTCATATGGAG
>NW_008342003.1:1750839-1791215 GCF_000622305.1 Nannospalax galili | reverse complement strand
ACACTGACCACTAAGCAATGCAGAGGGGATTACTATACCAGATTTTAAGCTGCATTACAGAGCTATAGTCATAAAACAATATGGTACTGGTACAAAAATAGACCCATAGACCAATGGAACAAAATTGAAGACTCAAATATGAATACATTCAATTTCAGCCACCTGATATTTTCAAAGTGGCCAAGAACATTCACTGGAGGAAAGACAGCATGTTCAGCACATGATATTGACAAAACTGGATCCCCACCTATGGAAGAATGAAACTAAATCCCTGTCTTTCGGCATGCACAAAAGTCAGTTCCAAGTGGATCAAAGACCTCAATGTAAAGCCTGAAACTCTGAAACTGTTAGAACTTTGGCAAAAACCTACAAGATATAGGTGTAGGAAAGGATTTTCTAAACCGGACATCAATAGCCCAGGAAACAAGGGCAAGAATCAACAAAAGGGACCTCATTAAACTAAAAAGCTTCTGTACATCAAAGGAGGCAACCAGGGAAGTGAACAAAAACCCCACAGAATGTGAGAAAAATCTTCACCAGTGACACATCTGACCAAGGTTCAACATCCAGAATATATAACGAACTCAAAAAACACAGAATCAAGACAGGAAGCAACCCAATTAAAAGATGGGCTATGGAGCTGAACAGAGAGTTCTCAAAAGAAGAAGTAAAAATGTCTATGAAACATCTCAAAAGATGTTCAACATCACTAATAATCAGGGAAATGCAAATTAAAACCACTTCACAATTTCATCTTACCCCAGTCAGACTGGCCAAGATCAAGAGAACAAATGATACCAAATGTTGGAGAGGATGTGGGGAAAGGGGAACACTCATCCACTGCTGGTGGGGCTGCTAACTTGTTCAACCCCTATGGAAAGCAGTGTGGAGAACTATTAAAAAACTAAAAATGAACCTGCCATATGACCCAGTTATACCACTCCTTTGCAGAGACACTTGTACATCCATGTTTTTTGCTGCTCTTTTCACAGTAGCTGAGAGATGGAAGCAACCTAAGTGTCCCTCAGTTGACGAGTGGATAATGAAAATGTGGTTCATTTATATGATGGAGTTTTACTTAGCATTAAATAAAGATGAAATCATGAAATTTGCAGGTAAATGAATGGAACTAGAAACTGTTATACTAAGTGAAGTAACACAGGCTCAGAAAAAAAAAATCGACATATGTTCTCCTTCATATATAGATCCTAGAACCAGACTCTGATAAGTAAGTATGCAACCAGACATAACTACAGGAACCAGGATAATGGAAAGGAACCTGGGAGGTAAAGGAAAAGAAAGAACCTGAAAGAGAAGAACAGTAGGAAACAGGCCGTAATAAGGGAGATATGGATAAAAATTGGGTTAGTTTAAGGGAGGGGGGAGGGAAGGGTGTACAAGGAACATAGGGGATAAAGGGAAAGAAGGAGCTCAAGAGAGGTAGGACCATAGGAGAAGGGTATTATTAAGGGATAAAGCGGGGAAATGGGGGCACCTTAATTGGGGAAATGATGGAGGGATGAAAAGATGTGAGAGATAAACAATGCCTAGCTAGTTTTAAAAACCACAGGGACCCATATTACTCCTACAACCTACTGACAAATTATATATTCCAGATCAAGAAATATATGTCTAGGCAAGGTTTATCTGAGAACAACTGATCTTTGTCCAAGATTTGTCTACATGGCACACAATTAAAAGTATCAGACTGGTGGAACTAACCTTCTTGGATGTTTAACAGACAAACTTTGAGGCCTATAATAATTTGGTCAGAGGGACATAAAGGACAGTTTTTTCTCCCTGCCCTCCTAGGTCGACCAGTTCCCAGGGACTACCAACATCTCTCAAAATGTCCTGTAATTGTGGTTGATCACCTGTCCTCTTGATCAAGGAGGTCTAGGAGACCCCACAAGATGGACTTGAACCAGTGTCCAGTCTACAAAGAGGAGGGTCAACACAGAGGAAACGTTTTCTCCATGTTTCCAAGAGAAGCCAGCCATGGTCAAGCAGGACCTTTGACTTTTTATGTTCACTTAGGTGGAACTGCTAAAAGAAAGGAGCCAGGGGATCCTCCCAAGCCCATGTTTTCCCTGATGAACAGATTCTCAAATTACCTTAAGAGTGAAAATAAATTGGTTTATCTGGTCCCACTGTATGGCTTTAAACACCCAAAAGGAAAGTATAACCAAAGAATAAAGGGGCCAATACAATTTCTTAAGAGTCCATATGTATAGCTAAAGGCTACATAACAAGCAACAATGCCAGAGAGGTGATAACTTATTTTGAATTGTTGGCCAGGGTGGCCAAAGGGACTCCCAGATAGTAACTCAGCATAGAACTGGGAAAATGAACAGCAGACCCCAATCTTATCTAAAGGAATATTGACAACCCATTGCTGCTAGATGAGGAACAGCTGACTTTCCTAAAGACCTCTAGTTAGGCTGACTAGATTCACCAGATGGACAAGTAGTGGGGAATGGCTAGGGGTGCTGACAACACAGCCAGCAGACAGTAGCAGGGATATCAGAATATAAGGGCTCTAGTGGGGGTAGGGAGGCTATGGGAGGGTGCCATCTGGGAAGTGGGTGTATAGTTGGATAAGATGGTTTGGGATGATCTGTGTGACATACACACACACACACACACAAACAAACAAATTTTAAAAAATGAATTATATTTGAGGAGGAGGAAGCATAAAAGTTTACATTATGTTAATTAGTAGAGGTGATAAACATTACCATTGAAATCCACCTGATAACTTTATAGACATAGACAGTTGCCAAGGATCTGAGTGCAATTGATTATGACTGGTAATAATCAGATACATACAGATGAGAGATGCGTTCACCAGCATCTGAGTGTTATTAGCCAAAACAATGAGTCATTCTGTAAGAAACAATGTCTCACAGGGCTTATACTGAATTCAATATTGTTATAACTCTATTAATTCAACAGCAAACCTAAAAATTTTATAGCCACTTTTGAAGGAAATATATCTTTGCTCTGGAAACTGTTATTGAGTATGTTAAAGCTGTAATGAAATGGTTCTTCTAAAATAAAACTACATTAAACGTCCTATTGTTTTCAACAATTCTATCACTTAAAAATTCAATGTCTCATTAATATAATTCAAAATCTCTCAACTGTGCTTTCCTGAAGATAAATAAAGGTGTTAAATGTTTTTGCATTTCAAAGGTAAGAATCAGGCATACGGAAGCAAAAAACAAGACCAGCACCTGAGCTCAAGTCCAGACATCTGTGGCTCAGTCATGACCTTATGGCTTCAAACGACTTGGGCAGCTTCACTTCTCCGGTTCTGTTGTCCACGGTACACACAGCTTGTCTCATAGGTTCAGGCAGCTACCACTCCACATCTGCCGCTGTCCTCAGAGGTCTTTCCATCGTCTTGGCATCTCCAATATACTGGGGTCTCTGAGACCGCACTGTCACCAATCACTTCTCTGGGCCTTACGCAGTGCTGAGTCTCATATTCTCTCTCTGACCCCTTCGATACTGCACATTTCATGCCACCAAAATCAGTACCGCATGGGAGATTCTTACAGATCACCAAGTTCTCCTTCCATCTTCAACTATAACTTTGCTTCCCCTGAACCACAGTGTGTGTATGCTGACATGAAGGAAATAATTCCCAGAAGATTTCACCTCTGTGGTCTCATTAATCACACCTGATTTTTCAGCCCACGTTGACCAGCATCGATTGTCCCAGTAAGACAGAAAAACTTTCATTCCTACAGATTCTTAATTCGAATATATCATGCAAATAGCCATGACAGTCTCTGTTTGAGACTTCATAAGCCAGACCTCTATCTTCTACACTTCTTGCAGCATTTTCTACTGTTTCCACAGAACAAGTCACTAATCTCTGAATACTCAATGGCCTTTCCAGCCCAAAGCTCCAAAAACTTCCACGGTCCTCCTCGAAACAACATGGTCAGGTTCATTACAGAAACAACCCATAATCTGGCACCAATTTTGGACCTAATTATCTTAATTGATACGAAAAGACCCACCCCAAACGTGGGTCTAGCCTTCTGGTAGCAGCCCAGATACAAAGGAACATGGTAGAGAGAGTGATTGTGTTTTGCTCGTTAGGCCTTCCCGCTTCACACCAAGGTGAACTGTTGCTGTGCTGCTGATCCCTTTGATGACATCAGAGTCAGTGTTTCCAGCCTTCTATTCTTGACTGAGGACCAGAGGCTCTGCAGGAAGTTTCAAGGATTTTTGTGCCAGATTAAGACTGCTGAGGGACCCAGTCCTATAACCTGAACATCTATTGTGATCTTGGCCATTTCCTGTGACAGTTACTGTGGGACTCCTCCATATGCTGAGGTTCACAGGCTCATGTTCTGAGCAACCACCAGCCTCTCAGATTAGATTCAGCAGTTGGTAAAATTTTGAAGTAAGCTGATTAGTAATTTATTTTAATGAACATACTCATTCTGTCAACTCTGTTCCTCTACAGAACCCCAGCCCATATATATATCCTGTATCATATATCCATTATAAAGTTTACATCAAATTGTAATTGACACCTATATTATTTCTTTCTTACTGGAATAGGGTGATCTTATGAGATCTCTATACACAATGTGTGTCACAAGAAAGAGGATGATGTAATACCAGTGTGTGACTGTGTTTGGTTAGGTTTATTAAAAAGAATGAATGGAAATACATATTGCTTGATAGTTTATTCTTGGGAATAATGTATAGGTGTAACATTTCTAAAGTGAAAGTATCTGAAAATGTAATCCCTGAAGGTTACACCAAATAGAAATGGAAGGAGATAGTTGTATATTATAGATAATGTGTCTGTGCATAGAAAATCATTATCCAAATGACATTGAACAAAGCATTTCAATTATACACGGAAACTTTCATATATCTGAACCAAAAATAAAGCTGAAAAGAAATAAAAAGTTTCGCTCTGTTTTATTTTATGATATAACCTTAGTACTGTCGTTTGAACATAGGATAAAGAAAGGCAGGCATTATACAATACAATGCAATAACTGGAAATTTATTGTCAAGACAAGGGAGTTATGAAGCTAAATTTAAGAGACATCAACAATCTTACATTTTGTGTGTGTGTGTTATAACATTTTTATTGCCCCTTAAAATATGTATTCTCTAATTTAGCCACGTGTGGTGGCACACGCCTTTAATCCCAGTACTTGGGAGGCAGAGGCAGGCAGATCTTTGTGAGTTCGAGGCCAGCCTGGTCTACATAGTGAGTTTCAGGACAGCTGGGGCTACAGGGAAACCCTGTCTCAAAAAGACCAAAAAAAAAAAAAAAAAAAAAAAAAAAAAAAAGGAAATTCAACAAGCAGTAATGTAGCTATGGCAAGGTGCATATTTCCTGTCTTGACAGTGGTTTCTCACAAAAAGCACTCATCTTCTGAGGCGAATCAGCCAATATATGGACAGAGCAAACTCTTCAGAAAAACAAAACATCAATGAAAGATAAAGATAAAGATTATAAAGATAAAGATAATGGAGGGATGGAACGTCAACCCTGAACAGAGCATCCAGCCTCACTGACAATGGTACCACTAGCTCCGTGTTGCACTCTTATACAGCCTGAAGCATGTAGGCTTTTCCTTCTGAATCAAACTTAAGACACCTAAGCTGGTTTACAGTATACAAAAAAACAGAGTGAAGAGTTATAAGTAAGTCTACAACAGGAAAGAAGATCAATTCTTTAATGCAGTGTTCCATAGACCAATCCTATAAGGGGAGTGTTCCATAGTAAAAGTGTAGATAAATCAAGTAAGTTAAAATCATGTGAAGGTACATTGGTGGGGAGGAGGAAAAGCCTGCTCCAAATTAAAAGACATGTAAGAGGACTGATGACTGGATAATGGGTGACATGTTTCAACTGCAGTCCAATGTGGTGTGTATAAGATACGACACTGAAAGAGACTTGGATATGCACTAAACAGTCCTTGGAAAAACAAGGAAATGAAATGATGCAACTGATTAATGCCTTGATTTGCAGGTGGTTTGTGGAGCAACTAGTGATGGCTCAAAGAGGAAGAGCTTTCCTTCACTTCAGTGAGAAATGAACCCAGACAGACCCGATATGATGCAGAGCAGGGCTGCTTTCAATCAACAACTGTGCACAAGGTGTTTGGTGCACAGTTGATTCTACTTTTGACAGTTTGAATATGTCTGTATACACTGTACTGTAAAACATTAGGTCACTAGACATTACGTTCTGAATTCCTGTGCTCACTATCCTCCAGTGCGTTTCTGCAAGGATGAGAGGTAACCCGGAGTTCTCTTAGACCGTCTCCCAGATCCCTAGCAATCATGATCTTCCTTAGAGCTGAGCATGGCTCTATTTCGGTCTCTCGTATTTTCTTTCCCAATGTGAAGTGCACTCTCCCTTCATTCTGTACACACTCCTCTCACAGTGTCCATCGCTTTTTCAATATGTATTTTTTAAATGTTTTATTTATCAAATTTATTTTATGTGTAGGAGTGTTATGCCTGAATGTAGGTCAAGCAATGCCAAGGGAGGTCAGAAGAGGGTGTTGGATACCTGGAACTGGATTATGGGCAGTTTTTAGCTGCCTTTTGGGTACTGGGAAATGAACCCAGATCTCCTGCAAGAGGAACAAGTACTCTTAACATCTGAGTGATCTCTACATCTTCTCAGTAAATAATTTATTGAATCTTTGTGCAGTTTATACAATGCATCATAATGATATTTACAGATCCCCTCCTCCATCCCCCCCACCATAGCCCAGTCACCCAATTTAATTCATTCTCTCATACATGCTAAGGCCTATCAAGTCAAGTTTGTGTCCCCAGATGTCTGTTGGAGCAAGTCTTTCCACTGGAGCCTCATCATCCTATCTAGCATCACTCCCATAAAGAAGACCAACAGTTCCTCACCCAGCAGTGACCAGCTGTCAATAGTTTCTCAGCTAAGGTGAGGGCTTTGTGCCCATTTCCCCAGTTCTTTGCTGGGCTTTTGTCTGGTTAGAGTTTGTGTGGATCTTGTGCATGCTATCACCATTGCTGTAAGTTCATTTAAGCAAGTTCACAGAAGCTTGGAAACCAAGTTTAACAATTTTGTCTAAAATAAAACTTGTACCAAGATATCAGTTCCTGTCTACTCACTGGCCTCCATCACACTGTGACTTCATGCTAGGAAGCTTGATTTATTGTTTGATGTAGTGTTTTTCTTCTAGGAGATGGAGAAGATGAGGGCAGACGATTAAGCAGTGTGGAGTTACTTTCTTCCCACTGGCTGGAACAACATTACTTTCAGCTGCTAAATATATGAATTGAATAAATGAAATGTATTTCAAAAATAAACTGTCAAACTCTATTATATCATGAATTATTTTCCTTTTTAAAGATTCATTTTTTATATTTATTTTTAAAGTATGTGTATGTGCATGTGTCTGGTTGTGAGTACATGTGTAGGTTTGTGCCTGTGTATGCAGTGCCTAATGAGGCCAAAAGAGAGTGTCAGATTTCCTGGCGCTAAAACTATAGATGATTGTGAGCTTCCTGACATGGGTGCTAGGATCAGTGCCCTGGTTCACTGCAAGAGCAGTACAGACTCAACTGCTTAGTCATCTCTGTAGGCATAAAATTATTGTTTCTTAGCATCAGGGTAATAAGATTTTAAAATGCCTCTGGCTGAGATCAGAACTGATAGTGTAAACAAGTTTTATTCAACACAAGGTTTAGTTATGGGGACAATATTCTAAATTAACCAGGTAATGTTAGTATTCACATCTATCTGGCTTGGTTACTGCAAGAGAATGTGTCCCCCCACACACACACTAAATCTGTTGTTAATTTTCATTTCCTTTGATAAGGGGAGGGAAGTTCAATGATGTTTAATTTAAATAAAAGAGGTATTTCTATCCCAAATACAACATAGGATTTGAACCACATTGGTTGTACTTAGATTTTCATACATTTCATCTTGCCATTTCTTTATCTCTGAGGTCCAAAGCATGTTTTCTCTCCTGCTTTTAAAAACGATCATGTCACAATCTTTTTTAAAATAATGAATATAATTATAATTTCAAAGGTATACATATTTGCCTATGAAACAAAATAGCTCTCATCTAAGTAACCAGATTAGTATACTAAAACTTTAATGCGTGTGTGTGTGTGTGTGTTGTATGTATGTCCTGGGGATTTAACTTACAGACTCATACATGAAAGGCAATTACTCTTCCACTGAATTGATCTTTTGAACTTTGGTTTTGAGGTTGAGTATTGCGAAGTTGCCTAGGCTGGCTGGAATTCACTCTGCAGTGCAGGCTGACCTTGAACTTATCCTCCTATCTCAGCATCTCAAGTAGCTGGAATCACAGGCCTGCCCATCAAGACAGTTTATAAATTTTCATATGTGAAGCATATATTTTAGGTATGAAAAGTAGAAAACTTTGGAGCCCTTCTGTTGTCCCTTCAGCAACATAGTGACTCCTGAAGTTCATACACAGAAAGCCTGATAAGCAGACATGAGTGCCCACATCTAGCCCCTGGAGTGGTCAGGAATCCCACAAAACACTCTGATTGTTTTGAGTTCCTCCTCACTGGCTAGATGTGCCATAAATCAATGAAGAGATTTGTTATAACAGAGGTTAGAGGGTTCATTTTACTGATGGAATCACTCTCTGAGAATCTAACCCTTTAAGCTATTATAAACACTTTAATAACATTGACTAGATGACAACTGCTAGGGAGCCACTCTATGATTCATGCTGTTATAACTCACTTTTCTTTTGGGAAAATGCTTTTCAGTTCCGTTATATTCTTGAAAAGATAATGCATTTTCTCAAATTAAAATGAATGACAGATGTAGCCATGACACTTATGTCTCATCTTTTTAAATTGAATTGTTATAGTGCTAAGTTCTAATTCCCTTTAATTAAGCATTGAAAGGATTCTAGTTGTCTATCCAAAGATTCTGACAGATATAACAGGGATTCGTTAATCTGGAAATGAGAACTATGGCCATGCCATGATGTCATTCATACTCACTTCCACTTTACATCAGAGGAAAGTCCACTGAAGTAAAACTCAACCCCTTTCACAGGACGCTGTGTGATAGATAGAATTGCAAAGTAATTGTCGTGGTTCCTGTCTTTGACAGCACATGACATCTGGCTGCAACAAACTGGAAATATCTGCTGGATCAGAGATCAGTGTCTGTAATGAAGAACCAAGCATCCCTTCTACCTGAATTTTGGTGTTTGTGATGGTTAATCTTGGTTGTAACCTTGACACATCTGGGAAGATGGAACCTTATTTGAGGAATTTCCCCATCAGATTTGCCTGTGGGCCTGTCTGTGGGGTGTCTTCTTGATTGTTGATAGATGTAGGAGAGCCTATCCCACTGTAAGGATTGCCACCCATGAGTGAGGGGACCTGAACTAAGGGTATTGCAAACTTTTTTAAGTATTTACTAGACATTTGCCTTTCTTCTTTGAGAAAATTCTGTTT
The DNA here is from genome assembly GCF_000622305.1 of Nannospalax galili. NCBI lineage: Eukaryota > Metazoa > Chordata > Mammalia > Rodentia > Spalacidae > Nannospalax > Nannospalax galili. The sequence continues at coordinate 1,781,720 of NW_008342003.1, read as the reverse complement.
AGGTACATAGCCCATTTTCCCCCTGGTTTCTGGTTTTCTTGGTGTTTGTTTGTTTGAGTTCTGTGTATCTTCCTTACAGCAAGTCTCTGCTAGATGTATACCTGGCTCCGTCTTCCCACTCGAGCTGCCACTTCACTTGATTGACCATTTATTTGCTCTGTGAAAGTTTTTATTTTCGGGTCTGGAGAGATGGCTCAGCAGTTAAGAGCACTGGCTACTCCTGCAGAGGACCTGGGTTTGGTTCCTAGCACCCACATGACAGGTAGCAACTGTTATATGTCAGAGTTCACCAAAAAAATCACCAGCACCACTTTAAGAAAAGTAGCAACGTAAATGTTTATTATTTCAACCAGTCAGGCTGCCTATCTCAGGAGTAGACATAGCCCTGATCATTGTCGGGCCAGAGTTTTTATAGGACTACAGAAATATTATTCAAACAAGATACTTGTGAACCAATCAGGTTTGTACAACATAGCAGAACTCTGAGTCTATTAATCAACAACCAATCATTATACAGACAAGTGATACAGTCATATAACTTGGCAATTAACTTTGTAATTTTAAAATTAGTCAACTTCCTAGCCATAGAAAGTATAGTAAGAAAGTTGAAATTCACAGTTACAGGTGGTCATACAGTAACAGGGTGGTCTTATACTTTGTGTCAAGGTGACCTAAAATAGCAAGCGAGTTACAGAAGCAAAAACAAGCAGCTAGTCAGATGTAAAATGTCTGAGATTAGCACATTCCACTGGTTTGTGATTGAGCTATTTCTAAGAACTCAAGGCTATTGTCTCTTTTAAAATATTTCCCCTAAGTGAAAAGAGGTTACTGTGAAAATACCTATTCTGAGCAAGATGGAGTAACTTAGGTTAAGTTGCTAATATAGTTCAGCAACCATCCATAACTTCAGTTCCAGGAGATCAGATGTGCCCTTCTGACCTCCTCAGGCACTGCATGACATGAGTGCATGTACACACATGTAGGAAATACACTCACTCACATAAAATAAAAATAATAAAATATTTTTTAGAGATTTTTATTTTCATGAGATCCCATTTATCAATTGTCTTAATTACTGAGCTACTGAAATCCTATTTAGAAATTTCTCTCCTTTGCCTACAAATTAAAATGTATGCCCTACTTTTTCCTCTAGCAGTTTCAAAGTATCAGGTTTTATGTTGAGGTCCTTGAACCATCCAGAGCTGAATTTTGTGAAAGATGAGAATTAAGGATCTAGTTTCATTTGTCTGCATGCTGAAAATTCATGTTACCCAGTACCATTTGTTGCAGATGCTGTCTTTTCTCCAGTATAGATTGCTGACCTCTTTGTCAGAGTTCAGATAGCTGTAGTTACCTGGAGTTATGTCTGGGATCCTTATTCTAATCCTTTGATCTATTTCTATTTTTGTCCCAATTTCGTACTGTTTTTATTACTATGATTCTGTAGTATAATTTGAAATCCAATCTGGTGACCTTTCATGCGGTATTCTTTTTACTTAGGATTGCTTCGGCTACACTTGTTATTTGTGACTCCATAAACTTTTGAGATTACTTTTTCTATGTCTGTAAAGAAAAGTACTCTTATTTTGATTGAGATTTCATTCAATGTGTAGATTTCTCTTGGTAAGATAGTAATTTTCAAATTATTAATCCTGTCAATTTATAAGCATGGGAGTTCTTTCCATGTCGTCATATCTTCTTCAATTTCTTTCTTTAGTGTCTTAAAGTTTTAATTGTAGAGGACTTCTGTTTCATTTATTATTTATTGAGTTTATTACCAGGATTGTGTGTGTGTGTTTCTGTGTGTGTGTCTCTGTATCTGTGTCTGTGTGTCTGTGTGTGTCTGTGTGTCTGTGTGTGTCTGTGTGTGTGTCTGTGTACGTGTCTCTGTGTCTGTGTCTGTCTGTGTCTGTGTCTCTGTGTGCACATGTGTGTGTCTGTGTGTGTCTGTGTCTGTGTGCACATGTGTGTGTCTGTGTATGTGTCTCTGTGTCTGTCTGTGTCTGTGTGTCTGTGTCTGTGTGCACGTGTGTGTCTGTGTGTGTCTGTGTGCACGTGTGTGTCTCTATGTGTCTGTGTGTCTGTGTCTGTGTCTGTGTCTGTCTGTCTGTGTCTGTGTGTCTGTGTCTGTGTGCATGTGTGTGTGTCTGTGTGTGTCTGTGTCTGTGTGCACGTGTGTGTCTGTGTCTGTGTGCACGTGTGTGTCTCTATGTGTCTGTGTGTCTGTCTGTGTCTGTCTGTCTGTCTGTCTGTATCTGTGTGTCTCTGTGTATTGTGACTGAGAATGTTGTCCTGATTTCTTTTTCAGTATGTTTGTCACTGGTATCTATGAAGGCTACTGATATTTTATGCTAATTGTGTAACCTGCAACTTTGCTGAATGTGTTTATTAGCTCTAAGAGTTTATTAATGGAGTCCTTCGTGTCTCTTTTATATAGAATTGTCTTATCTGCAAATAGAAAAACTTGACTCCTTTTCATATTTGTATCCTTCTTTCCTTCTCTTTTTCTTTAGTGAAAGTGAACATCCTTGTCTTGTTCCTGATCTTAGTGGGAACACATTGAGATTTTCTTCACTTAGCTTGATTCTGGCTCTAGGTTTGCTGTATGAAGTCTTATCAGGTGTGCTATTCTCCTGTATCTTTTCTTCCCCAGAACTTTTAATATGTAGAGATGTTGGACTTTGTCAAAGGCCTTTTCTGCATTCAATGAGATGGTCATGTGATTTCCACCTTTCAGGAAAATTATGTGTTGGATAATATTCATTGATTTACATATGTAGAAATATTCCTGTATCTCTAGAATGATGCCAACTTGGTCATGAAGAATGATCTTTTTAATACGATCTTGGATTCATTTTTTTTAGTATTTTGTTGAGATTTATTTATCTCTGTTCATCAGGGAGATTGGCATATATGTTTAGTGTGTGTGTGTGTGTGTGATTATCTGATTTTGGCACCTGGGTAATTTTAGCTCCAAAAGAGAGATTTGTAAGTATTATTTCGTTTTATATTTTATGGAATAATTTAAGCTGTGTTGGTGGCAGGTATTTCTGTTTCTTTGCTGTTTGCTTTCTTGGCAGGTGTGTGGGCATACCTCACTGCAGATTGCATTTTAATTTCTCTGACACTTACTAGTATTGAGCATTTACTTCATCTGCTTGTGTCCATTTGCATGTCTTCCTTGGCACATGTCTATTACGGTATGTAATCTATTTTTATTTGTTATTAGCTTTGGTTGAAGTAGTTTCTTGAGTTTCTCTGAATGAAACCTCTTCAAATGTATACTTTGGAAACACAGTCTCCATTTTTCCCTGCATTTTCATTCTGTGGGTGCCTTCATTTGCTCCCTAGAAACTGTTTATCTTGGTGTATATACCTATTGCGCTTATGATTTTTCATAGTGTCCCATCCTTTGCACTTATATATGAATCAGGAGTGCGCATGTGGCTCATCTGAGGCCAATGAAACAAGAAGGGGTATCTGGGAAATCTTTAAAGAAAGTTCCTTCAGACTAGAGCAATGGCTTACCAGGTGAAAATGCTTGCTGTAAAGCCTGAAGATCTGAGTTTGATCCCAAGAACCCACATGGTGAAAAGAGGCAAACTACTCCTACAAGTTTTCCCCTGACCACCACAAGTATTCTGGGCAGTCCACATAAATTAACAATAAATAAATAAATATAAATAATAAATAAATAAATAAATAATAAAAAATGCCATTTTAAATTTTTAAAAAAGAAAGTCCCTTAGTTTCTGTGACAGAAGCACAAGAAAGTATAAGTCCTCATCTTTCCTCCACTTGTTATTCCTGGAAATATCTTAGTCCAAAAACGCTAGACAAAGGTGAAGATAGTTAAGGCTTTCATGATACAGGGAAGTTGTTTACTAAGCCTACTCTAGACTTCACCCAACCAAATATAATTTACCTGTTTCCAGTTTAAGGAGATGCATTTGGAAACGATTTTATCCTAAAATCAGTATCAGCCATTTTTTTCATGGTGCTGATTGTGGAACCCTGAGCTACACAAGTAACAGAGCAGCATCTGAGTCATACCCGCAACCATCATCAGAAATTCCTTACTGGAACTTATTACTGGCGTTTCTTGTCTGGCATTATGTAAATTTGTGTACGTTTTAACCTTCCATCCTTATTATCACAAAGACTAGACTGTGAAATTTTCAAAGTTAAAAACAATGGCATGCTTAAGTGTGTATAGATTTTGGAATTGGATAGGCTTGTGTAAATACCTTGCTTCAAACACTATGTTATAAAATCGTGCTGAAGTTACATAAGCTTTACTGAAGCCTGAGCTTCTTAATCTCTTAAGATACAGGGAGTAATACCCACTCAGAACATCTTTGAAGAATCCAATAAAGGAAAGATGAAATGCCTGCTGGTGCTTGGCACTGAACTGGCACTCAACAAATATCACATTCAATTTCCTCACCCCTTAAACGTAGACTTTTTCTTGTCTCACCCATAGCAGTTTTAAAAGTACAGCTTCTGTTTCTATCTTCTGTGGGAATAAGATTGCAATCCCTGTGCTGTGAGCTGTTCTGAAACATCAGCGAACCTTACTATCAACAGGGCCAGCAGAAAAGAAGGAGGGAAGGTGCTGTTCCAGGCATCCCAGAATTCCCTGTTCCTCCCCTAAGGGTATGAATCCCCTCCCCTTTAGGCCAAATTTCATTCATTGCATCCTGGTGAGAGCTTTCTTTAGCCCTTCGTTTATATTTCTTTCCCTGATGGAGTTCTGAGTGGTCAGAGTACAGCTGCAGCCTCATGTCTCAGGTAATTAGAAATGTCCTCTGCAGAGCTCAGATTAGCAATTAGAAAATTAGCAGGCATACATATGTCTACTTTGATTCCTAGCTCCTGGTTATACTTAGAAAAATAACAGTTATTTGGGGGAAAATTTATGTGTATAGAGCTTAGAGAGCACCAGCAGGGTTGCTGTTATGTGCAGGTACACATGTAAATGTATATACATGCATGTGGTGGTCACAGGTTGGCATCAGGTATTTTCTTCTATTGTTTTCCATCTTATTTTATATTTTTAATTTATTTTTATTGAATTTACTGTATTTCATACAGAATATCTCAATCAGTTCTAATCATTTTATAACCCTGTCCTCACCAGCATCCTCTCATAGCTCCTCCACTGGACCCCACATAATCTGCCATCTCTGTTAAGGACCATGTCACCCAAATTCCCTCTGGGTCTCCAGCGCTATCAGACAAACCATATAATATATTTTATGTGTATTTATTAACTAACAAAGGAATGAGAACCCAGTGCCTAGTGCCATGCCTCCAGCAGCACGGCTCAGAGCCTGCCATATCAGACCGCACCACAACCATCTAGTCCCTGCTAGCATTTGCTCACATCTTAGGGGCCAGCGATCTTGCCCCAGGTCCACAAGAGTCAGTTCATTCTGTCTTTGAGCTGCTGAAGCTGGCTGCACGTTCCCCACACCACGCTCGCTACCCTCAGCTCCTGGCATCCGTCCCAATGTGGCTCCCAACAGCCCCATTGTAGTCCATGCTCTGTGTCAGACCCTGCCCATTGGAGGAACTAGCTAATTGGGAGACACTTCACCCCTTTCCTCTGCTCTTAGAATCTTCCCGTCCATCTTCTGCTAAAGTCCCTGAGCCTTGGAGGGAGTGATAGATGTAGGGCGATCTCTCCTCAATCATGGCGAAATAGTGACTTCTTGGGCCTCCCCATTAGTCATCTTTAGACCATGGCCACTGATCTATCTCAGTGGTGTTTCTTCTACTATAAAGACAAATGGAAGGAAATAGACATGTTTAAACAAACATGAATGTAAATACAAATGCCTAGAAGATATCCCAGTAGATGTACTGTACTCATTAAACAATATACTCATGATGGCTTCTCCACTAGGGCCTGTAGTCTGTCTCAACACAAGGCATTGGCCTGGTTTACAGCACCAGATGTGTGTTCTGCCCCTAGAAGCGGGCCTTATCCAATTAGAAATTTGTCAGTTGTACAGAACCATAATTGCACTTGCAGGTATTGCTTGGCATGTCCATAGTGTGCAGCATGTGGGGTCCATCGTTGAGTAGAATTATAGGGCAGCCTTTCTTCCCCAACAATCCATATAGAGCCTCCTGGCAATATGAACATCATCCAATCAGGGGCCCAGAGTGTTTTGGCTTAGTCTCAGTTCCATCTCTTCTTTTCCCATGCTCATAACATGTAGTGTCTTCAGCAACATGGCCTTACCGACATTTTTAGTGTACAACTGACGTTAGTGGCAATAGCCTTGGTGAATTGGAGGGCCTCTAGGATCTCTCTCTGACCAACATCATGGGTGGTGGGGCAACCCACCCCTACTGTAGATTTTCTTAACAGTTGTAGAGTTTGAGAGTCTCTGTCTTCATCTTACCCAACCTACATAAAACTCCCAAGAATCTTACAGCTATAGCTGGCCTTTGTTTCTTCAAGTATCTTTCAAATGGGTTTTATATTTGTAAAACACTCGAAGGAAGGTTAACATTATATATTAAATCAACAATAGACAAGGTCCCCACAGCATGGAAAGATATTGTCCATTCGTATTAACTGTTTTCTCCATAGATCCTTGTTAGGTACCATAGCATAGGTACGAGGCATTAATTTGGTTAGCGCTTTACCATTTTTAGTTATCCCTTTGGATTCTTTTATTCTTGATACATTTACAGGTGTTGGCCCCAGTTGGCTGACCCTGCACTGAGCTAAGGAGGCAGGGGTTTTCTCCTGTCCCTGATGCACCTATTGGTTCCCTGAGTCAAGCAGGCCATGGGTCTGCCTCCTGATTGTAGTCATGTCTATTATTGACCACACCTGGCTGCTGGGGGAGGCCTTGGTGGGAAAGATTGTCCCCACCCCTACTACAGCCTTTATCAGAAGAGAAATACAGCTTACTTAATCCTTGGAGATTCTTAACAACCCCTGGGACAGTTGTTATCTTTCAAAGGTCCTTTGTAAACTATTTTTCTGGTTTTGAAACCTTCCAGAAATGCCTTAGTACTGAATTTGGTTCTCTATCAATTTTTTCTCTGGGGATTTGGGCTTGACATAAGTCTTGCCACATTTGTCTTTGAATTAACCCAAGTGGACCATTTCCTCTGCCTGGTCTTTTTTATATCTCTTATAGGGTGTTCTGTTATTTTACAGACATGTTTTACATGCTGGTCAGAATCATTTAGATTTGCCAAAGCCTCTTTCACTTCACAAAGATCCTGTCCCATCAAAAGGCTTATTAAAACCATTAAAGTCCCATACCATTCTCAAGGTCCTAGTTGAATTAGGCTTTCTTTCATATCTCTAGTGAACTCAGTTTTATCTGGCCCAGTGAACTCAACATTATATATTGCTTTTCTCATACCTAGTTGTCTCAGTAATGCCTGCTCCTCCTTTATAGTCCTGCAGCCCCTGCTAATCATGTTAGTCTCCCTTGGCGATAACCATGTATCTTTAATGCCTTCAACCAGCCACCCCATTAAGGACTGCTCCCCCCTGCATTGGCCTAGGTTGAACAGCCTGTATCAGAAGGACAGATGGGTGGTTATATAACTCAGCTGTGAAGCTTCTGAAGGACTTAGACTGATGTCATTTGCTCCCATGTCCCATACTCTCACAAGCCACCGTAGTCAGGGGCCTCTGCTTGCCTGCTTCTAAGTTTTCCCTAGTTTTAACAGTTCTAGCATGGAATATTTCCTAGCTATAGCACATTCAGCTTCTTTTTTTTTCCTTTTTACTATTATCTGTCTTTTTCTCTGAGTCCTTGGACTTTACACAAGTCAAAGTGTCCCACCTTTTTTCTCTCCCCAGCTCTGCAATGGGGTCTGTCAGTTCAGTCTTTTCAGCTTCTTCTGCCTGGGGCACATCTTTTATCATGCATCGTCCTTTTCAGCTTTTCCTGCCTGAGGCACATCTTTTATTATGCAAAGTGTCTGTGCTCTCTCTCTAGGTGCTCCATTTGGGTCCAGAGAAGGTAAAAGATTTTCTAGCCTTTGGGTAACCTTTAACAAATCTTCACATACCCACAACATATCCCCAGATTTACAACATAGCTGTGGCCCACGCTTCTGCATGGCTGGCCTCTTTTTAGTTACAGGTTTTATGATCCATTGTATGACTCATATGATTATCCCTAACCCCATTAAGCATATGGGTTTTGATTGGTTTCTCTCCTGGATTTGGGACTCAGAGCCCAGCTGACCCACCACAGGGGCAGCAGGAATAGCACTGCTTTCTGAGACCCACATCCCCAAGTCTGTGGTTTCTTTATATGGCCAGACTACTCCAGTTTTGTCACCCGAATTCCCTCTGGGTCTGCTGTGCTATCAGACAAACCATATAATATATTTTATGTGCATTTATTAACTTACAGAGGAATGAGAACCCAGTGCCTAGCCCCATGCCTTCAGCGGTGTGGCTCGGAGCCTGCCATATCAGACTGCACCATGACTACCATAGTCCCTGCTAGCATTGGCTCACACCTCAGTGGCCAGTGATCTCACCCCAGGTCCACGAGATTCAGTCCATTCTGTCTTTGAGCTCCTGCATCTGGCTGCACATTCCCCACACCACACTCGCTGCCCGTGGCTCCTAGCTTCTGTCGCAAGATGGCTCCCAGCAGCCCTTTCATGGTCCATGCTCTGCATCAGGCCCCGTCCATTGTAGGAACTAGCCAATTGGGAGACAGACCACTGTGTCAAGTCAGTGCCCCCAGATGTTTTCCAGTCCATCAACTGAGGTCTAGTTAGTCTATGTAGAGTCTCTTGATTAAGGAAGATCAGCTATTCTTCACCCAACAGCATCTTTTGGCCCCCTCTACTGTGATGGTCCTTGAGCCTTGGGTGGGTGAATTTTAATAAAGGAGTCCTGTCCAAGAACCAGCATTCAGCAGACTCTTGATTGCTATGTTTTGTCCACTTGTGACCTTCTTGGCCTTCCACTGCCTGAGAGAGCTTCATTAATGAGAACTGAGAGATTAGCGTCCTCTTCTTTACCCCTGTTCTATGTTCCATAAGCCTCAGGTGTAGAGGTTACATTGTAGATGTGTCACTTAGGCCTGGGCAATTCATAGACAATGTCCATGTGTGACCAGTTGTGGTACTAGGTAATAGTCTCTGGTGCAAAATGAGCTTCTTTGATGAATGGTGACTGGGATATTTGTTTGTAAATATAAGGATACATATTTTGCACATAGTAAGAAATTACATTATTCTAGGAATGTGACAGTCTTGAGGTTTTCTCTAAGATCTATGACTACTCCAGCCTTGTGTATTTGGTTATGCTTATAGTAAAACACTTGAGTTTCCTCCCTTTGAGTGGGCATTTAGTCAAATTAGGTAGCTGTTGATTGCCTCTAGGATAAAAGTCCCACTATTGCACCTATGAAGAATGCTGTGCTGGCCATTGATGTGGCTATTTGGTCTTGAAGCTGGTGTTGGACCATCGATTGATGTTTCCAGTTGGCACCTTCTTAGTGCTCTCCAAAGCTATGAGAGCTTGCCTTCAGGGGAGATGGTTTCAGGTCAGTTCCAGCTCTATAGCTCCAAATCCTGTGTCTGAAGTATGTTCTGTCTTCAGCAATAGCATCTTACCTTCAAGTTCTGGGAGGCCATCAAGAGTTATGGCAATAGTCTGAGTAACTTTGGGATTCTCTTAGACCACGCTGGCCAGCAACTCGAAGGAAAGTAACTCCTGTCACTGTTTCCTGTTATGTAGTCATTAGCTATGCACATGGACTCATATAGAGATAATGTATGTGTAATTTGTCATTAGGTTGTTGGACTAATATGGTTTTTTAAACTAGCTAGGCATTACTTTCTCTCTCTCTCTCGCTCTCTCTGTGTGTGTGTGTGTGTGTGTGTGTGTGTGTGTGTGTGTGTGTATCACTGCCTAACACTTCGGCCATGGTTTCCCCATTTAAAGTGTCCCCATTACAAGGAACTTGGTGATAAAGAGAAAGCAGCGGTTCAAGGGAGGCGGGACCATAGGAGACTGGCATTATCAAGGGAGAAATGGGGGGAATGGGGACATTTGTTTTATTCTAAGACGGGGTCTCTCAGTGAATCTGGAAGTTGTGTGTTTGTCCTGACTAGTTGGCCAGAGAGCTCCACTGGTCCTCTGGTCTCCATGTCCCAACCTCTAAGGTTGCAGCTGCTCGTTGGCCATGTTGACATTTACATGGGAATTCAGGATCCAAATTCAGAACCTTGTATTTGTACAGCAGACAGCTACCTCCCAGAGCTCCTGCTGCTGTGTTTAAATCATGTGTTAGACACTGAACTAGCCTGTGTGGAAACAGGATGATAGAGTCATTGTTATATATTAAATGAGTAATAGATTTGGGGAGGAAAAGAAACATGCCCACAGTTAAATATCTATGTACAATCTCAGTAGCTTATCTGGGGAATTTGTCTAGTGGATGGTGCAGAAACTGAGCTTTGAGTCATTCATCTTTCCATGTTCTCATTCCAAGAATACACAGTGCCTTGCAAGGAAGTTGGATGATGCTGAATTTGTCTAATTATTTTAAGTAAAACTTCATAAACTTCGGCAATGTATTACTAATAATAAATCAATTTTATTTGCCTTATAAGTGATGGCAACACTCCAAGGACTCACCACCTGCTACAAAAATTACCTGTCTGGATCTGTGGGCAGGGTACAATTATTTTCAGTCAGCTGAACTGGAAGGAGTAGCTAATTTCTGGCATTTGGAAGACCACGCATCACTTTCCTGACTTTTCTGTTTAGTTGTCCTTCCGCTTGAGAGATCATCCTAAAGACAACTATCTCCTGATAGGAATACTTTGGAAGTCCATAATATAGCACAGAAGAATGCAAGAATGTCAAAATTACCATGTGCTTTAGTAATAAGGTCTGCCAGCATATTAAGAATGCTTCTCTGCTGCTCAGAAGAGACTTCCACTGGTCTTAGTCGAGCTCCAACCAATGCAGGACTTAGCTTTTCATGGTCTTGCCTGATCACTGCACTAGGAGAGGGTGTGGAACACCACATGCCCTTTCTTCTTCTCTCTGCTCATGAATGGTAGATGAAGACCTGCTTACATTGCATAGGCCAAGTCATGTGGTCCAAGCAGTAAAGCCCAGAGAGGTTCAGTCATGCATGGATGGGGAAGGAGAATCTGGTACTTGTACATATCCAGAACGAATGCCACTAACACGTGTCCAGCTTCAGTTTCATTCCTGGAAAAGGCGTCATGGATAAAAAGACTGTGGTTTTTAGGGAAAACCAGAGATCTCCATGATGATAATAGTAACTGTTTGGCAGGTGCATGCATAGGTGTGCATTGCGCCATTTCTTTAGATAGATTATAAAACACACACACGCACACACACGCACTTTTCTTCAGTCCCTTAAAGCTTCCATCCTTCCTGCTTCTCTTATTTTACATTTTAATGTTTCCTGCAGGTTTTCGACCATGTAGCACATCGTTCCTTACATTGTGCATATCAACATATATTTTTCTTTAAATTGTTCTCACATGTGTTGTCCCTCTCAGAATGCTTTCCTCACACAGCTTTCCTTTCTTTCAGTTGCTACTCATCTCTTATGGACAAACTGTAAATTAAGTCCATCCATTCCCTTACATTCCTTTCAGATTGGTGCATTCACCTAAGATTGTACCTGAGGAAACTTAAGCATCATTGTGAAGTGTGAAGAGGCTGGAACTTAGTAAGATCACAGCACTTAAAGTTGGAATACTGAGCGGTGATTAAGTTTACATAATACCATTAAGATCAAGTTCCCTTGACTGAATCCTGGTGGTCCCATGTGAAGAAGAGACAGCTGACGGCCTCTACCATATGATACCCTGTGCTTCCTTTGGATTCTGCCACAAACAAGTGTGGAGAGTTAAAAGCCTTCAAGCCTGCACAGCTACAACAAAGAGTCAAAGCCAACTTGAAAAAATAATCTCTGATCATCTGTGGCTCTATGTGTCTGTGTGATTGTCAACAGAGAGGCGACTGCCCTGAAATTTAGATGGCGTTTTGCTTTTCAACATTTTATTGAACCTATTTTTTCAAAGCACTTATCACAGTGGTTACTGTGTAGCAGCTGTGAGGCCCCCCACCTCCTTCTACACTTTTTCAGCATTAACCACAAGATGTCTAATGTTCAATAAGATGCACCAAACAAAATTATGTGCTAAGGAGTTTGTGACAGTCACCATGAATCTGCGGCTGAGAGCTGTTTTCTGAGGGTGAAATGTGGGCAAGCACAATGTCCCTCCCTTTGATTTCTAGTCCTTTCTAAAGTCACCGCTACAGCAATTATGAGAAGATCTTTGGCAACATGACAGCTAAGCTTCCCCCTTGCACCTAGGGACATGGATTTCAAGTGATTAGACTTTATATTGTATTTCACAAGAATAACTTTGAAATGATTTATATTCTCACGCTCATGGGATACACACAACAGGATTATATCTTCTGTTATACTTTCATTCTCCCAGCCTTTGGCCAACATTTCAACGAATCACTGTAACTACCAACTCCCCTGTCTCTTTCTCCTTTGGGTGCTGAGTTGTGTTCACTTTAAAATCTAATCCCAGGATTTATACTGTCCCTGACCTCTTGGTATGCATTTTATTCTGCTGATCTCACAGAATCCGCCTGAGATGGGATGTGCATGGCTACTTGGTTTGATCCCTGCGGAGTTTCCTTGTTATATTGCAATTCCCAAACCTGAGCAGCTTGTAATCTGTGCTTTCCTCTAGATCCTAAATCTATTGCACAGATTGACATGTTAAGCAAATTCAAATATGGCAATGTGATTAGATTTAATTACAAAGCACAGGACAAATAACAATTCTTCCCTTCTATCTCTGGAAAAAAAAAAAAAAAACAAGAGCAAAGAGCTGAATGTACTCTGCTGTGTTCCTGGCATCAAATTTCCCATCTTATAGCCTTCCCGTTACATTTTCAGCCTCTCACTATCCAACCTAATATGATTAAACTAATTTTCACTGGGTTGAATTTATTAACCCAATGAGCAAAAATGAAGAGCAAAAATTTGTCTGTGCATGCAAATCAGATAAGGCAAATCTCACACTTCCCTTAGCATATAAAAAACTTACCTTGTCGTTTTGGTTGTGAGCCTGCACCTTTAAGGGCTGTGCCAGCTATGGATGGGGCAGGGGGACTGAATTTGATTAATAACTGCTGTTTGAAGTTGCAAAAGCTTAATAAATAAATGAACTAAAAAAATAAACACTTACCTCACCTCTCAAACCCTCAAATCCCGAATTGTAATGCCTGGTTACGTCTGACTATCTAGAATTCCCTCATAGCCTCATCATTGGTCACTTGGTTTCACACTAAAGATTGTATTATTTTCTCTGACACTGGCATGGTTTTCTCTTTCAGATCCTTTATTGTAGTCATATCTTAAGAGATGAAATTTTAAACTTCACTCTTAATTTCTTCATTACACGTGAAGAAATGTCTATTCTCAGAAAACACATCCATCACTTTGGAGAGCTGCTGCCAGGCTCTGAGGACCATGGCCTGGTCAGATGGCAGAGCCCTCTGTAAACCTCTGATTCTGGTGTTCTTTTACATGAGGTCCTGACATCTATGACGTATGTTTCAGTTCCAGTTTCAGCCACACTTGCGTTTACTCTGGCCATGTACACAACATTTCCAAAGTCCTTTGCACATAAGGACTCATGTTCATTTGAAAAAATACTGTATTTATTTTTTTATTATTTTATGTGTTTGAGTGTATTGCTGCATGTGTGTAAGTGCACCCATGTCATGCAGTGCAGGCAGAGATCAGAAGAGGGCATTGGATCCCCCAGAACTGGATTTACAGACGGTTGTTAGCAGCCATATCCTCTGCAAAAGCAGCCAGTGCTCTTAAGCACTGAGTCATCTCTCTGTCCCCCATGCTCATTTTTTATGATTGACTTTCTTTTAAATTCACGAATCTCCTATTTTCAGACTCTTCTGTGGGTCTAAATGAGAATTCACTGAGGGTAAACATGGGAACTTCTAATACTAGATTTTATTTGCCTCTATCCATTGTTATTGGCAGAACATATAACTGCTTCTCACTACTGTATTAACTGTGGGTGGACACATTCTTTTAAATAGTCAGTACATGCATTTAAATCTACTATGAGTTCATGATTGCTATGGCTATGTATCGTTCTGGGGAATGGGTCAGTCATTGCTGGGGAATGGGTCAGTTACGTGCCCACCAATGACCCCACTGGGGCCCCAGTGAATTATTCCAATTCAATGGTTAAACGGATGACTGTGGTTAAGCTAAATGGGTCCCAAAACAAACACAAGTCACAAATCTTGGAAAAGGAATGTTGGGAATGGGGGGATGAGAGGGACCCGAAGGAGATAAAAGCAGGTGAGGGAGCAAACTAAACACACACACACACACATACACACACAGTCACACACACACAGTCATACACACATACATAGACAGACACAGTTACACACACACATAGTCATACACATACACAGACACACAGTCACACACACACAGTCATACACACATACACAGACACAGTTACACACACACAGTCACACACACACACACACACAGACACACAGTCACACACACAGTCATATACACATACACAGACAGACATAGTTACACACACAGTCACACACACACATAGTCATACACACACATACACAGACACACAGTCTCACACACACACAGTCATACACACATACACAGACACAGTTACACACACACAGTCACACACACACACACACACAGACACACAGTCACACACACAGTCATATACACATACACAGACAGACATAGTTACACACACAGTCACACACACACATAGTCATACACACACATACACAGACACACAGTCACACACACAGTCATACACACATACACACACACAGTCACATACACAGACACACACAGTCACACACACAGTCATACACACACAGTCACATACACACACACAGTCACATACACAGACACACACAGTCACACACATACATACACAGATACACACAGTCACATACACACAGTCACACACACACAGTCACACACACACAGTCATACACACATACACAGACACAGTTACACACATACACAGTCATAAACACATACACAGACACAGTTACACACACACAGTCACACACACATACACAGACACACAGTCACACACACAGTCATATACACATACACAGACAGACATAGTTACACACACAGTCAACTACACACACCACACACACAGTCACACACATACATACACAGACACACACAGTCACACACAGTCATACACACATACACACACACAGTCACATACACAGACACACACAGTCACACACACACACACACAGACACACACAGTCACACACACACATACACAGACACACACAGTCATACACACATACACACACACAGTCACATACACAGACACACAGAGTCACACACATACATACACAGATACACACAGTCACATACACACAGTCACACACACACACAGTCACACACACACAGTCACACACACACACACACATTTATATGCACAAAACTGAAAAACAACAAAATTAACTACTAGAACAAGATAACAACAATAAAAGTCTCCACACAGCCTCGCAATGATCCAGGCGAGCTCAACCACATTTATATGCACAAAACTGAAAAACAACAAAATTAACTACTAGAACAACATAACAACAATAAAAGTCTCCACACAGCCTCGCAATGATCCAGGTGAGCTCAAACTTGCTTTCCAGACTGCATTTGTCTACTGAGGTGATACTCTGTTCTTCCATCAGCAGCACCAACTTTGCTTGAGAACTTGCTAGGAAGCCAGATTCTTAGACTCTTCTGATCCTTAATGAGAAGATGAAGCAAAGGGTCCAGAAATTTGCTTTAGCAAACCACAATGCTCTTAAGCCCTCCATAGTCAGATACCAACTCAACTTCTAGCTTCATTCTGCAAACCAGATTGCACATGAAGCATGAGTAAAACTAGACATGCATATTAAACATCATATGTTCAGGTTCTATATTTTGTTTAAAGGGTTTCTTCTTTAGGAGAGTTCCACATACCTGAAGTTTTAACACAGGCAACAGTACCTGATCCCATAGCCTTCATTCTCCAAGGCTCTCTCAGAAAAATAACTTTCCTTTTAAAGACGTCCTTCATTTCCTGGCAACCACTTATCTCTCCTGTCAGGGAGCCTTCAATATAATTTCATTATTTCATGGACTGTGTCAAAATCTAATTCTTAAAACATTTTGTTGCTGACTGTGGAGAATGGTGACTTTTTTCCCATTTTCCTAGATGACCTTGGCAGGCAGGGACTGCATCCCATTCAATTGATTCTTCTACTGTGTTATGGGCACATTGGACGATCAACAGGTTTGCATTATTGTAGAATGGATGGCTTATTTCTACAAGGCAAAGTACTGCATAAAAACTTCTTACCAACATCAGATGTACAGTTCCTTATGCATCCTCTAGTCTTCACAGTAGTAAGATGTTGTAAAATTCTGTCCAGTCACGGCACCATGGGATAATACTGAATACTGCATTCCAATGTCAGCATCGTTACTACAGACTGGGGTGAGATCCTCCATCTTTTCGTTTCATCTATAAAATAGATCCATGAAGTCCACCTCATGTTGTTAAAAGGCCTACTCTGCAAATAATGATATATGATACATTTGATCAAATGACTAGTATTACAAAATATGTACCTTAATCCTAAAGATCTTAATGGTATTCAAGTTCACATTGCCAATAGGTGATCAAGAAAAAGTTAATTAAATATTGTTTTTATGTATTCATTTTTAAAAATAAAATTAATCGATAAAATATAGGTCATATAATTTTGTAGTCTAAAGAAAGGTTATGTACATATAGGCCACTCTGAGGGAGAATTTTAAGAACATCAATTACTTATTTCCACAAGCGGACATCCCTGACAAGAAACATTCTCCTACAGAAATCAAAGTAAATAGCCCCCTTCCCCACCTCAGGCCTCCTCTTCCTCCTCAGTCCTCACTTAGATGCAAGCTCTCCTGTCCAAGGCCACTTTCTTATCTTGCTCTTGTCCCAGAAAGATTCATTCACACCCTCCTGTTTACTTTATTTATGATTTCTATGGTTACTTGCCATGTTTTCATTAAATCATCCATTGAAATATTGGAAGGGCTTAAATAGAATTTGGAACATATTAATGAATAGAATGCTTTATTAACTTACATGACAATGAACATCAATTTTTAGTTAACTTAAGTAAAACTTCAAGGGTAAATACATCACTTCTCTCAATGCCTATGCCTGGCTATCTGTATAAAAACTCTATCAGAATGCACTCTGTCAAAGCTTGTCAAAGCACCACCGTTAACGTCCCATGAAACAACTTGTTATACAACTCTATGGCTCATGAAGGTCATCATTTAACATTAATTAAGGAGACTTTTCCCAATTACATCAGGTTGCTGTGTCACATTGTGTTCGTCCTAATGAAATCAGACATCTGCAGTATCTGGCTTATTTTTCCTAGGTCAGTTTCAATGAAATTATAAACTATTGTAATGGCTAATCTTGGTTGTCAATATGACTAGATCTGGAATCAGCTAGAATGAAAGCCCCTGGGCACTCCCATACAGATTGTCTTCAGATTATTTGAAGTTGGAAGACCCACCTCAGTGTGGATGACACTGTCTGGTAGCAGCGCAGATAAAAGGATGAGGGAAGAAAACTTTACTTTGTGCCTACTGGCCTTCACTCTCAGTGCGGTCTATCTGTCCTGTTGCTGTGGCATTCGTTTGCTGATATGAGAGGCAACTTCAAGTTTCTAACATAGACTGAGTACCAGCAGCTCTCCGTGAATCCTCCAGGCCTTCAGTACAAGAGGGACTTCTGAGACATACAGCCTTGTGTACTGAACAATAACTGAATTCTTGGCCTCTCCAGTGTGAGACAAACACAGTTGGATGATCAGGACCACATCATGTAAGCCAGTCTAATATAGTCCATTTTAATAAATATTCATTATATCAGTTCTATTTCTTTAGAAATCCAAGAATAACAGAAATATGTATTTAGAATTCACTTAATTGTCTTCCAACACTTTCTATTATACGCAGTGGGTTGCTTGCGCACACACAGTTGATCCAACAGGCATGTACTGTATATAGTCCTCTGCTCCACAATATTTTAGCAGGCAAAGTCCATTCATGAATTTGATCTCTTTATATGCTAACTCTAGGAATAAACATAGAGGCTTGAAGGATTTTGTACATTCTCTTTCCATGAGTGTTGGTACATGTAAACATGAATTGCCATGTAGTCACTCCAGTGTGTCTGTGATTAACTTAATCCGAAATGCTACCG
This sequence comes from Nannospalax galili, assembly GCF_000622305.1. Lineage (NCBI taxonomy): Eukaryota > Metazoa > Chordata > Mammalia > Rodentia > Spalacidae > Nannospalax > Nannospalax galili. The sequence goes on along the minus strand of NW_008342003.1, from coordinate 1,763,324 downwards.
TATATACTGTATCATTTAGCAATTGCTGACTCACAAACCACCCGGAAAACTAGTGGCTTCAGACAGCAAGGACTTATTATTAGCATGTGTACAAGTCTGGGTGGATCAGTATATCTCTGTAGCTGTGATTCAAACTGTGGACTTAGTTGAGCATGGCTCTCTGCTGATGTCTGAGCTCAGCCATGCCTCACACCTGTCACCTCCACTGGTGGCAAGGAAATATCAATCTTCAGAAGGAGCTGTTGACACTGAGATGGAGAACCAGGTTAAAGCAGAAACACATTAGATCTTGCAAAGTCTGAGCTTGATGCTGAAGTGATGCTGCTTCTATCTAACAGCACTGCTCAGCATAGGACACCTAGGACCACCCAACATGAAGGGATGATAGATAATCTCTGCTCTTTTAGTGGAAAAATCTACAAAGGAACACAGTAAAGGGCAGATACAAATCCAGTGTGATTCAATGCAAAGATGCCGTCTGCCCATGTTTCATTTCGCTCTTTAGCATGACTGCCTTATTTCATATGACAAAAGCCTCCCAAATGATTTTTGGAAGTTATTTTCAATGCAAGCAATTTCTACAGTTTTCTGAAGATGAAACCTTTCTTGGCATTCACACCTGAAGGCAGAATGAAAACTGTGTTCCATTTTGGATGTGTGGTCCTACTGACAAGAAATTAAAGAGCAGACACATGGAGAAGGGCTAGTCTCATTTATATGAACAGTGTCACAACAGAGATGCCTGATTCCAAAGTTAAACTTCCACCTCTCAGTCACATGGTCTCAGTTATTTAAACGCTCTTGTCTCAGAGTCTTAATTTATGAGGCACCCACCATGAAGCTGACTGAGTAGGAAGCTCTAAGGATTGATGGGATGATTTGATAAAGCAGCCATCATGGTACCTGAGTACCATTCAGTGAAGACTGATGGTCTTAGATGGAAGAATGTGTTACCCATTCTGAGAAGCAGTGAGAATGTGCTTGGACTGAGTTCAGGGCCACAGTCCACAGTGATAAACTGTATCCTTAGAATTTTTATTTTAATGACTTATTTGTTTACTGTATATAGCAATAAACTGGGACTGGAGAGATGGCTCTGCAGGTAAGGGCACTGGATGCCCTTACAGAACATAGGGTTCAAAACCCAGGACCCAAACATCTGCTCACAACCATCCCTAGCTCGAGTGCCAGGGGATCTAATGCCCTCTCCTTGCTTGCATGGGCTCCGCACAGCATGGTGCATTTGTAGAAATGCAAACATAACAACTCATACACATAATAAAAATAAATCAATAACAAAATTTAAATATATATATATGTATCTGAGTGCTTTCTGTGCAGCAGGCACTATAATGTAGACATTGAACACACAGTTCAAGAAGAAAACAAGAACAAGTTCTTGTCCTCAAAGCAGAGAATACAGGTTAAAACAAAAAATACTGAACAAATAATGGCACCGAGCCTGTCCTAAATGCACACGGTCTGGTGACTGTGCAACCATACTGCTCACTCAGATTGGCCTGTGATTTCCACATACACCTGTCTTGCCTTGAAGAAATGACCTTTGAAATAAGGGGACATATGAAGGATAACTTTAAGCATGTTGGTGGACAGATGTCTCAGTACTAGCATGTTAATAAGCAATTTTTAAGTAATATAACAACTCATCAAGTAGAAAGAATAGAGTAAGAGGACGACATAAAATAGAAAAGGAAAATATGAAATTGTTGGAAATTGTTATAAGATAAATTGGCTAGAAGCAAATACTTGAATTCTAGTTTCTTATCAGAGGCCAAAGGTGGGACTTCTTTAAAAAATATATATTTAAATTGAGAGAGGGTGAAAAGAGAGAAATAGAGAAGAAGAGAAAGAGAAAGGAGAGAACATGCCACAGCATACATATGGAGGTCCAAAGGTAATCCAGAGTGAGGTCCATCATGTATTTTGAGGAACTAACTCAGGCCATTGGGCTTGGTGGTAAGTTGAAGACTGACAGGTAGGACTTCTTAGTAGGAGTTTCATAGACATCTTGGAGGGTAACCAATGCTTTTAAGCTGCTTTGAGACATCTCTAAATTTGAATGCAAAATTTGGAATGTTTGTATCCTGATATCCTCCTGTAAAGGTTGTTTACTAAATGCAGAGCCCTTGAGGATCAAGAGATCTTAGCTCCATTCTCCCGAGGATACTGAACTTGAAAGATAAAAAGAATGCAAGACTTTCAGTCCACAGTAAGGTTAAACAAGTTGTAGGTCTATTTGTCCTTCCATTTAGAAACTCTGACCCTGGTTTTCTCAGTTTCTGAGGTTTCTCATGTGTCTAAGATGATCTGGACTTTATATGCAACTAAAAGTCCTAATAAATCGTGGATCCAATCAGTAACAACTAATAGTTACAATATATCTAACTGTCCCTTTAGATGTTTGGCTTTATTTAAAAACCGAGACACATAAAGCCGGGCATGGTGGCACATGCCTGTAGTCCCAGCACTTGGGAGGCGGAGGCAGGTGGAGCTTTGTGAGTTCAAGGCCAGCCTGGTCTACATGGTGAGTTCCAGGCCAGCTGGGGTTACAAGGAGACCCTGTTTCAAAAAGACCAAAAGAAAAAGAAAAAAAGAAAGAAAGAAAAAAAAAAACAAGACACATAAGCACTCATTAAAAGTTAATAAACAAAATGTTAAGAGGTGAAGTGGTTAAAAATACTTGGTACTCTTCCAGAGGACCTGAGTAATTCCCGGCACCTGCGTGACTCACAGCCAATAGTAACTGTACAGCAGGGGATATGAAAGTTCTTCTGGCCTCCGTGGGTGTTCTCTCTCTGTCTCTCTCTGTCTCTCTCTGTCTCTCTCTCTCTCTCTCTCTCTCGTACATAAATATATACAGACACACATATCCATAGGCTATTGAAAAGTAAGGAAATATTTTTATAGAAACTGCTGAAATCAGTGGATTTGAATCAAAATCTACTATGCAAATACTAAATTTAAGAAATAGAGATGCAGCCAAGCATTTTACAGAAGCTAAAAGAGAAAAAAAAAAGAAATAGAGATACTTCTGGCATTACTGCGTTACTGTAGTAAATTCATCTCATTAGAAATTACTTGATGACATCTTAGTTGTTGCAGTAGCAATTAGATTCCTTATTTATAGTAGCCTTAAATGGTTGAATGTCTGATCAATTCTATCTCTGAGATGATGTGACCAGCAGTTTTCATATCTTTCACAAAGCTCTCTGAAGTGAAAAGTGCTATATTATTATTTAAGGTATTCTTCTTTTCATAACTCTGTTCTCAAATGATTATTATATCCCTGAAGGTTATTTTTAGCCTGAGATGTCAGACATCTGAGACAGTGATCTCATCTCTTTGATAATTTTCTGAATATTTTCTTTCATCTGATTTTATCTCTGCTATAATCATTTTGAAGAGAGTTTGTAAGTATGTAATAATTTTCTTTGAATATCCTGCACCATCACCCATAATAGCATCTCATCTTACTTAATTACACATTAAAATATGACAGTCTTTCAAGTTTATGCTTTTTTATGGAGAATTAAGGCTTTATCCATCCTGAGCTTTCTTTAGTTTTGTGGGGAAGGGATTGAAGGAGAGGGAGCAAGTCTTGGGATTCTTACATCTTCTTCTGAGATATACAGTTAATTTGCTGACAAAGTAACTTGCTTTTATGAAGTTAATATGTTCTTTTATTTGTATTTTCTCTTCTCTGAAAGGCAATGTTCAGTTTTTAAAGGAAACCTGGTTTCATTTTGCTTTGATATTGAACTGTAGCCTTCAGAAACACAGGTTGCTTCGCTAAAAGACATCCATCTGGTCCATTAACAACATGAGGTGATTTTAGAGTAATGATAACAATACTGAAGATATATAATAGCATGGTTTATGCCTAGTACTGTACAGAGTCTGCTATAATCACTGCCTGCTTAATCTTTGTTGCCCCCATATGAGATAAGTGCTATTAACATACTGCGTAAATCTAGGTTCTTCAATGTTGTAACCAAATCCAATCAAAACTGACATACTTTATCTCAAGTCAGATATAGCTTAACATCCCATGCAATGGTATGGTGTGTTACACACCCTAAATACTCTCCAGTTCTTTGTTCCCATCACTGTAAAATGTAATCTCCACCTTTGATTCCCAATTATTCTTCATTCAAAATCTTGAAACTATGACATAGTGTTAGAGAAATTCATGGATCTAGGGAAAGCACAGTAACATAACATTTCCCATGATGATGGGGTGGTGAGTTTACTTCTGATTTGTATACGTTTTCCTAATTTTATTTGATATTCATGGAGGATTAGTAAAAAACCTTATTTTTATCTTCAGTTATTTAGTTGCAGGGGGCATTCTAATAAGCCACACCTGGGCTGTGAGTAGTGGGCGTTCCTGAGCAAGCTGCCTGGCATGGATCAGCCCCCAGCTCTTAACACAGCATTTCGCTTATCTCTGTTTAATTTGCTTCTTCACTGAAGTTAGGACCATTGCCTTCCCCAAGATTATTCAACTTAGTAGTTACATGAATTAGACTGTCAAAGGATACCCATAGTATTTGCATCATGAAACTGGTTGTCATGAACTATAAATGGTGGGTATGGTGAGAACAGTTAGACTTTCCTGTTTTTACCTCTTTCCCATCTACGTCAAAGTTTCAGTTTTATAACACCGTCAAACTTTCTCAGACCTCTGCCACAGAAACTTAATCACATTGATTTAAGATTATGGATCTCTGAGAAAGTCTGCATTGTAATGCATGTGTTGCCTAGGAGAAAACATTTTATGTAGCTACTGGTTTTATACAGGGAACATCTACCTAGGCTTATAAACAGTGTTGAAGACTCCAGTCAGAAATCCAGCTTCATTCTGCTGTGAAATAGAAAGTAAGCCACTTTATCACAAGACTGTTCAGAGCCTTTTCACTCAGGAATGTAATTCCTGTGCCACATGGTCATATTGATATCATTTAAACAGGTATTTACGAAGGAGAGCCTTCAGATCCACGGACATGAAAATATTTCTGTAAAGGTACAAACAAGGCAGCTCATAGTACAAAAGACTAGAACATTTTTGACAAATTGAAAATGAAATATTTTTTTAAATATTTTTTATTGATTTGAGAATTTCATACTCTCTAAGCCCCTCCTCTACCTCTACCCTCTCACCCCCCACATGGGAGTTCATATCCTCCATTATTACTTATCATTTTCTCTTAAGGCATATCAGGTCTACTCTGTGTTCCCCAAATTCTGTTGAGTGTGGCTCTATCTCTTGGAGTCTGGTAAGTACACAGAGGTCACGCCAGTTGACTCTCCTTCTCCAAGCAGCTATCAGTTGCAAATAGTTCCTAAGCTAGAGCTGGGGATTGTTGCCCAACTCCCCCATCCAAGCTGAGTTTTTGTCTGGCTTGGGCTTTCACAGGTCGTATGCATGCTGTCCCAGTGTTTGGGTTCATATGTGCAACTGCCCTGTGGTGCACTCTATTTCATCTACCATCGCAGGCTCTTAGAATCTCTCCTCCCTGTCCTCCTCAGTTCAAAATTGACAAGAGACACACCAGAGGTGGATTAGCAAGGCTGTTCAGGGTGATGCTTTTAGATATATTGTCAATGTAGTGTGATTAAATGAAGTACACTGAACAGCATCAGTGTCATGCGGTTTTGACTCATAAGTAAAAAATATTTTTCCAACTTAAACTGAGTTTCCATTGTATCCCACTTCTACATGCTGAACTGTTCTGGGATGCAATATTGAACCTCCCCTCACCAAGGTGGCAATAATTTTATTAGTGATTTAAGTATATTAATTTAAATTTTTACACGAAACTCTGAATAATTATGGTAGAACCAAATCACACCCAACTGTCTGATTCAACTTATCCAATTTTGATGTCAAACTTAAAATATCAATGGTCTATCTTTTTATTTACTCACTAAAATTCTTCCTGTCCCTGTATTGCTGACCTCAGTGTATTGAAACCTCAGGACTCATCCTTCCATCCCTTCTTGCCTGTGTTTGATGCATTCTAAACATGTACTGTGGTATTTTGCCCAACTCCCACATCCTGTGTGCTCAGACCTGGGCACTCCCTGAATGGAGACATGGTACCTGCACACCAGCTTCTTCTGGAATCTCACAGTCTGTATTCTTGTTTAATTTTATTCCAGTTCATTGTCCATACATGAATAGTAGTGGATATTTAAATCAGGAAATACAGTCCTGAAGACATGACACAGAGGTTAAGAGCACTGGCTGCTCTTGTAGAGGACCAGGGTTCTGTTACTGGAAGCCACAGGGTGGCTAACAACCATCCAGTTCCAGGGTATCTGATGCCCTCTTCTAACTCCTTGGGCATTATACAACATGTAGGTAATGTACTCAAATGCATAAAATGAATTTTTCTTAAATTATTATAAATCAGAAAAAGCCATTCAGTGTTTCCTTGTTCCAAGGGCAACCCAGCCGTTTGGTTATGTGCTGTTCGGTACTTTCTCCTCCATTAGGACACTTCTCACCAACACTGTGTCAGGACCACGCCTTGCTTCATTCTACTAGATGCCTCTCAATAAATGTCCCCAGTGTCTGAGGCTTCCAGTTCTTTCCCCTCTAATTCTTCTCTTACTTTATAGTTTTCAATTAAAAATACTTATTTGTATCCATCTAAGTTAGTGCTCCACTATCTGACTACTAAGGAGCTACCCACTTGCTTGAATGATGAGCTCTGTGTAATAGTGGGCTTGAAGACTAATGAAAAGTCATCAAGTTTTAAAATACAAAGTTTTTTCTTTCCTAAATGTTTTGTCAAGTTATGTTTCTATAATTAGTAAAATCAACTCTTTTGATCCTTTCCCAAAGAGAAATAAATAAAATGATCTGTGTTGTTTCCATGCTGGTGCGTCTCATGAGGGAGCCTGGTATTTTTCAGGGGATAAGCTTTCTTTGCACCGGACTGCCACAAACAAGCCAGTGTCTCTCACTCTGGACGTTAATACCAATCATCCTCCTAGCCATTGTGACGGGCAGCAGGTCCTGTGTACCCCATACACATTGCGAACAGCCCAGAAGGAGACAGGGTCAGCCCCTCTTTTAAAACTAAAGAAACAACTAAGATATTTTATTGAAGGAAAATGTTTCCTGTCTGCCAACAATGGGTTAGAATTTAAAACACTGTATGTGTATCAGGAGATAGGGTAGCAAGCAAAGCTAATGGTTTACCCAATAGGTAAAAGATAAAATACTAAAACTGATCCTTATTATTATCTCCTTCACACAAATACCCCTCACCTGGGCTACATGATGTTAAACTCAAAATACATTTGCAGCTAAAGGGCCTGTGGTGGTCTGAATGAGCATGTCTCCCACAGGCTCCAAGTATTTGAGTATTTTGTCCCCAGTTGGTGGTGCTGTTTTGGGAGGTCTTAGAAGGTGTGGCTATACTGGAGGAAGCAGGTCACTGGGAGCAGGCTTAGAGAGTTTTTAAACCTTGCTGGATCCCCAGTCACTCTCCCTTTTCCTGTGCCTGCTTTAACATGTGAGAGCTTAGCTTCTGCTCCTATTTTAGCCACCTCTGCCGCCATGCCTCCCCACCATGATGAACTCGTGCCCCTTTGGAACCTTAAGCTAAATAAACTCTTCCTTTTACAATTTCCTTTGGTCATGATGTTTCTTTCACAGCCACAGAAAAGTGACTAGTACAGGGCCACTAGTATTAAACTGAGAGAAAGTAAAGCCAGGTTTCCTGGCTTCAGACAAGTCTCTGTGGAAAATGAGTTTAGCCTGATTTCCTTAAAAAATGGCTGAATAGAGGCTAGAGAGATGGCTCGGTGGTTAATATCATCTGCTGCTCTTCAAAGAACTGGGATTTGGTTCCCAGCATCCACATGATGGCTCACAACCATCTGTATCTACAGTTCTCACATTCGACACCCTCTTCTGTCCTCCACAGGAACCAGGCTCATATGTGGTACCCATAAATACATGCAGACAAAACACTCATACATATAAAATCAAAAAAATACCTAGAAAGTCCAGTTGTGTGGACAAGGAAGAACACATGAATGAAAACTCACGTGGAAAAAATAATCCAGTTTGACTACTGCAGGCAAAAGAGCACAGGAATTATTTGGAAACATTCACTAGTGTGATGTGGAAAATGCTGTGGAATACTCGATTCAGGATGCAGAACACCTTGGAATGTTTCTACACATTGAGGAGAGCTTAAATTGAAGAGAAGCATCATAGAGACTCAAACAGCAGTTGGAGAACACTCATGAGCTCCAGTTCCTTAGCGATCTCTGTCCTAATAATTGTTCAGCTTTCTTCCCACTGTGAGGGGGATGTTAAAGACCAGGCTTTAGAATTAAGCTGGTGTATGGCAGGATCCCTGCCTCTTCACTGAATTGCATAATTCTGTCAGATCTACACAGCTCTTTCTCAATCCTGGCTTCTTCATCTATGAAATGAATTTTATAAGGATTAAATAATAGTTTAATAAAAAATGATCAATGTAGGGAAATCATGCCATAAACTGCTTTTGTTATAAATATTATCAGGCCTTGCACTGAACCAGCTGAATTCATGGCAGAATCCAATCATGTTTTCAGCCTGTGGGGCTCTGCAAACAGATTATCCAATGCTGTCTCAGAGAAGAATCAGTAATGGAGCCTAGACACAGCAGACTCACAAGCTTTACAGCTGGTGTTGTAGTACCAACTCTCAGTCCAGGAAAGGCAGTGCACTCCAGCTATGTGATACTCTTCAGTGATGTTTGGGTTGAAATACAGCAGCGGACAGCTCAGAAGTACAATTTCATCATGAAGCAACCCCAGTTGAGCAGCCCCTGCAGATGGCCTTCCATGAGCCCTCTTGACAACTGTCAGGAGAGCAAGTAAAACAGGATCAGCTATTTGGATTTCCTCCACTGGCTTGGTAATTGTGCCAGAATTTTGAGCATAGCCATTTTACGGCAGAAGATGTGAAACAGAAGGCTAATCAATCATGTAGTAAGCTTGGGCTAAGTATGTGCATAAGCTTTATTCACCAATCAGCAGTAGGGACTTAACTCTCTAGATTATACTTATTACTCAAATTCTGTTTATTGTTTTAAAACTAATCCTTGGCTATGCTCTTCTTGGAATGTAGGATAAAGGGGGGTAATATATAATTATTAAGACCCAATTGCATTCTGAGCACTTGACTTGAATGTAGTTATGCTCTATTCAAAACTCAAGTTCTCCACAGAAACCCAAAGAGAGCAGTCAACTTAAAAGAGAAGGAAGCACACTTTCTGTGCTCTTGGCGCCATGCTCAGTGCGGTGGGAAGTCACTGGCTACTGAGCACAGGGCAGTATTTCAAACATAGCTCTTTGACCTTATAATGACATGAGGCCACTCCACTTTTCTTCAGCATGGATTCCATTTATTCTATATTTTACATTCAGAAAAACTATCTCCTAAGGAATATTTGTTATCATTCTGAGGAAATGAATGAATGTTAATTTATGTTCTAGAGAATCTTTGATAAGTATTAGAATTGATGTGTATAAAGTAACTAAAAAGGCAAGCATATTAGAAAGTCAGTGTTTATATTTATTTGCAAACTATATACATTATAGAAATAGAATAGTTGATAATCACACATCAGTAGCTCTTAGAAGCCAGGGCTTCACCCTCCAGATGGACTGCCTACTCTGCTCCAGGTGTTTAGACTTGTCCAAAGTCTGCAAGTTGGCACTGGGTCTTTGTTTACAGAAGCTGCAGCTCCTGGAGGAAATGCCATTCCTTGTGAAGCATGCTGGGACATGTTGCCTGTCACCAGGTCTGCCTAGTGCAGAATCAGACATTCTTTTGTGTATCTGCTGCCTCCTTGTGTTTGACCACAGACGGGACCTACCCTACTATGCTCATACAGGGGATCTTGGCTTTGTGTGAGGAGACGCTTGTCACCGCTTATCTTTATGTTCCAATATTTGTTTCTATTAATATGTTGATACTGGGGCATGAAAAGTTAGTGCATAGCTGACCTATGTCTATGGTTGTGGCAACTGGTGGAGGGAAATATCTTTAGAAAATAGTGATTGTTTCCAGGACTCTGTAACATCATCTCTAATAGAAATTATACCAAATATAGGCGTAAGAATATCTTCAAAATATTTCTGTTAAAACACTAATTATTTTGTATTATTACACTTGTATATAATTATAATGCAATTCATTCTTAATAATTATATATTCATTCCACATTCCAAGAAGAGCATAACCAAAGGTTGTTTTTAAAACAATAAATAGTAAAATTTGGGTAACAAGTGTAATCTAGAGAATTCAGTCCCTACTGCTGATTAGTGAATAAAGCTTTTGCAAATGTTTAGCCTGAGTTTACTACATGACTGATTAGTCTTCTGTTTTACTTCTTCTGCCTTAAAATGGCTAAGCTTAAAATTGTGGCTTAATCACCAAGACAGTGGAGGAAATCCAAGTAGCTGATCCAGTTTTACTTGTTCTCCTGACAGCTGTCAATTTTAAAATATTAAAATATTAATGTGGACCAGAGAGATGTTTCAGAGGGTAAAGGTGCCAGCTCCCAAGCCAGATGATAGAGAATCCACAGAGCATGAGGACAGAAACCAAACCTCTAAACCAACCTCTATAAGTTGTCCTCTGACTTGTACACGAACTAAGGCCTGACTACACCCATGCACCTGTATGTGCATACATGCACACACCACACACACACACACACACACACACACACACAAAAATAATTTTAAAAATGATTTTGTAAGATTATTTACTGTCTTACATGTGGACCATATCCCTGAGTGACCCTTAGGTTAGACTGCCCTAAGTACATCATGATACTGGATGCATCCCTTATCCTGGCATTCATCCTATCCTTACATCCTCTGAATCTACCACCCTGATTTCAACACTTAAGTGCAGAGTTCATTTATGTCCTAGTCATCTTCCTAGCATTGTGGTGTGATTATGAATATTGCTCAGAGACTCATGCATTTGAACACTTGGTCACCAGTTGTTGGTACTCTTTGGAAAGTTGTGAAACTTGCAGGAAGAGAGCCTCACTGAAGGACTTCCATTACTCAGGGCAGACCTTGATGCTTGGTAGTCTGGCCCTACTTCCTGTTCTTGCTCTTCTGACTGTGGATGTAACTTGATGAACCAGCCCCTTGCTTCTGAAGCCTTGTTTGCTCCACCTTTTGCCATCTTCCCTGTTATGATGAATGACCCACTCTAGTTAAACCCAGAATAAGCCTTTATGCCATTTAAAATGCTGCTTTTCAGGTATTTGGTAACAGCAATGAAAAAAGTAAACAGTCAACAACTAGTGTTTTCTGGTCTGCTTTGAAATAAATAATAATAGCCTCACAGATTTCTGAAATACCCAGACGATATTGGCATAATGTTGTCTTCAGGTTCAAATGTAACGAACTTAAATCACTGTTTCCATTTCTCTCGTGCTGAACTTCTCCCTGACAAATTACAGCCATAGTCAGAGCACCATGAGATCACATACAAATTACACAGAAAGTGTTCACACACACAGGAAGGGCTCACACAGCAAAGGCTCACAGAGCAAGCACTCACACAGGAAAGGCTCTCACAAGAAGTGCTCACACAGGAAAGGCTCACACACAGGAAGTGCTCACACAGGAAAGGCTAACACACAGGAAATGTGCTCACATAGGAAATGGTCACACAGGAAGTGCAGTCTAATGGCAATCAGAATTTACACTAAGAAACTCAAAAGACATTCATGAGGAGTTTTCTCTCCCAAAGCCAGCACTAATTGTGTAAAATGCAGGAATGATGGCTCACAGAGCAAGCACTCACACAGGAAAGGCTCTCACAAGAAGTGCTCACATAGGAAAGGCTCACACACAGGAAGTGCTCACACAGGAAAGGCTCACACACAGGAAATGTGCTCACATAGGAAATGGTCACACAAGAAATGCAGTCTAATGGCAATTAGAATTTACACTAAGAAACTCAAAAGACATTCATGAGGAGTTTTCTCAGGAATGACAGGATGCTGGGTCTTGCCATGCTTTTACAATCAGCATATGTTATTATGTGACATTCTTGCATCTCCTTTGCTGGTGGAAGAATTTCTTGTTCTTTGTATAATCTAAATTTCCTTCACTTCAAAAAAATCTGCCAGTTACATGGCCTTAACTAGTTCTTTCAGAGATGGACTAAGTACCTCTTGGCCATCCAATACAGTTCCTGTATTCTGATGAGTATGGGAGCAGTATAGAACCCTTGTGGTGCCAGGAGGTCTCTGGATACTTCTTTGATGTTTGAAAATAGAATAAGAAATATAAAATAGAACAAAAATTAATCCCAGTGCATACATCTGCAGTCCCAAACACTTGAAATTGGAGGAGCGATGACTGCCTGACTGCGGGAACTCCGGCTGGCATTGTCAAAGGAAGAAGGAACGGGCACTTTCTTT
>NW_008342003.1:1744350-1746707 GCF_000622305.1 Nannospalax galili | reverse complement strand
ACACATTTTACATCTTGGTCAGAATCATTTAGATTTGCCAAAGCCTCTCTCACTTTACAAAGATCCTGTCCCATCAAAGGGCTTAGTAAAACCATTAAAGCCCCATAGCATTCTCGAGGTCCTAGTTGAATTAAGCTCTCCTTCATATTTTTGGTGAACACAGTCTTATCTGGCCAGAGAACTGGACATCATATATTGCTTTTCTCATACACAGTTCTCTCAGTAATGCCTGCCCCTCCTTTATAGTCCTGCAGTCCCTGCTAATCATGTTAGTCTCCCTTGGCGATAACCATGTATCTTTAATGCCTTCAACCAGACATCCCATTAAGGACTGCTCCCCCTGCATTGGCCTAGGTTGAAAAGCCCATATCACAAGGACAGTTGGGTGGTTATATAACTCAGCTGTGAAGTTTTTGAAGGACTTAGACTGACGTCATTTGCTCCCATGTCCCATACTTGCACAAGCCACATGGCTAGGGGCTCACTGATTGCTTGCTTGTAAGGTTTTCCTAGTTTTAACAGTTCCAGTGTGGAGTATTTCCTAGCTACAGCACTGTTAGCTCTTTTTTTCTTTTGTATCAACAGTTGAATCTGAGGGGCAGCTTTAGTTACTTTTATTTTTAGGTCATTTTCTTTTTTACTATTATCTCTCTTTTCCTCTGAGTCCTTGTCCTTACATAAATTAAAGTCTGAAGCTCTCCACCTGGCTCTGCCAGCACCTCCCTGGCCTTCAGCTTCCCCTGAAGCTCTCCACCTGGCTCTGCCAGCACCTCCCTGGCCTTTTCAGCTTCCCCTGCTTGGGGCACAGCTTTTATTATGCAAAGTGGCCATGCCCCCTCTCTGGGCTCTCCCTTTGGGGGTAAAAGTGTTTCTAGCCTCTGGATAACCTTTAACAAATCTTCACATACCTGGAACATACCCCCACATTTACAACATGGCTGTGGCCCATGCTTCTGCGTGGCTGGCCTCTTTTTATTTATAGATTTTATAGTCCATTGTAAAAACCACATCAGCACTGCTATCCACTCTCTAGCTTTTTCCAAATGTCTGTGGTTTGTCATTTTTAATGCCATCCTGTTGGCTGCACCAATTTTGTCATCAGAGTTCTCTCAGGGTCTCTTGTGTGATCAGACAAACCATATAATATATTTTTATGTGAATTTATTATAGTTTATATCTTGGGGGGGGTAATGGGGAAACTTACAGAGACTAACGCCCAGCATCAGCACCCCGCCCTGTGCGGTGGGCCGCCACCATTCCAGATCACTTCCCACCCACAGTCTCAGTTAACTTTTGTTCTTGCATCTCCTTTGCTGGTGGAAGAATTTCTTGTTCTTTGTATAATCTAAATTTCCTTCACTTCAAAAAAATCTGCCAGTTACATGGCCTTAACTAGTTCTTTCAGAGATGGACTAAGTACCTCTTGGCCATCCAATACAGTTCCTGTATTCTGATGAGTATGGGAGCAGTATAGAACCCTTGTGGTGCCAGGAGGTCTCTGGATACTTCTTTGATGTTTGAAAATAGAATAAGAAATATAAAATAGAACAAAAATTAATCCCAGTGCATACATCTGCAGTCCCAAACACTTGAAATTGGAGGACCGATGACTGCCTGACTGCGGGAACTCTGGCTGGCATTGTCAAAGGGAAGAAGGAACGGGCACTTTCTTTTATAACTTTTAAGACCAATCACACCTGAATACACTCTTTTGTGAAAAGGCTTGTGAGTTAGTAAAGGCACAGACTTTGTATTTCTTTTAACATCTCTATTTTAAAATTTTGTCCAACTGTTCAATCTTGATTCTGTCATTCATGGATTTAGTTAAATATAGAATCAAGTCAAAGGCCAGATGTTTGTATTAAATCATATCTGAGGACTTCAGATCAGAATGGTGGAAGGATCAGCAAGCAAGGAGATTCCATACTAAGCATAAAAGGAGATCATATGTAGAGCCATTAACAAAACACACGAGAAAAAGAAGGGATGATATCAGGGTACAAGTCACTGGTGGTAAATCACACCCACTGTAGAAGGACCATCAGTCTGTATTTAGGAAGCACGGTGAACGCTCTGCCTTGAGGCCTCTTGAGGAAATTCCATACTAAGCATAAAAGGACATCATATGTAGAGCCATTAACAAAACACACGAGAAAAAGAAGGGATGATATCAGGGTACAAGTCACTGGTGGTAAATCACACCCACTGTAGAAGGACCATCAGTCTGTATTTAGGAAGCACGGTGAACAGTCTGCCTTGAGGCCTCTTGATGTGATGAACATAAATATGGTTCTCAATAAAATTTCAAAATTGCTGATAAAGAAGAAATGTCAATTTTTAGGATGTTTTTTTACTTT
>NW_008342003.1:1737548-1739889 GCF_000622305.1 Nannospalax galili | reverse complement strand
GGTAATGGGGAAACTTACAGAGACTAACGCCCAGCATCAGCCCCCCGCCCTGTGCGGTGGGCCGCCACCATTCCAGATCACTTCCCACCCACAGTCTCAGTTAACTTTTGCCCATGCATCTTGGGCCTGCAGTCTCATTCCAGGTCGGTAAATGCCCCCTCTCACGATGTGGGCGAGACGCCTTTCTCTGCATGCCACTATCCGGCAGCTCACAGCTTCCATCCCAAGATGGCTCCCAGAAGCCCCTCCACAGACCATTCTCTGTGCCAGGCCCCACCCTCTTGGAGGAACCAGTTCTCTGGACACAGTGGGGAAGGCATGGCAGCAAGTGGCAGAGAAGGAAGTTGGCAGGTTGTATTTCCACTCACAAGCCAGAAGCAGAGAGGATAAACAGGAAGGAGGGCAAGGCTATAAATGTTCAAAGCCTGCCCCCAGTAACATGCTTCCTCCAGGAAGGCTGTCCCTCCACAAGGTTCCCCAAATAGCACCACCATCTGGGGACCAAGGGTTTAAAGACCTGCTTAAATATGGGAAATAGTTTTAATTCTAACCATGACAGATGAAGTCATAAAAATCACAAATTGAAAATGTCTGATTAAT
Organism: Nannospalax galili; assembly: GCF_000622305.1. Classification (NCBI taxonomy): domain Eukaryota; kingdom Metazoa; phylum Chordata; class Mammalia; order Rodentia; family Spalacidae; genus Nannospalax; species Nannospalax galili. The sequence goes on along the minus strand of NW_008342003.1, from coordinate 1,739,289 downwards.
TAGTCAGGACAATTTTGTAACTGATTTTGTAAAGGTAAAAGGTTACCCTGATCAGCTCTTTACATCAAGAATTTAGTATCTTATGAGCTGGGCATGGTGGCCCAAGCCTTTTATCCCAGCACTTTGAAGGCAGAGGCAAGTGGATCTCTGTGTAATTGAGGCTAGCCTGGTCTACCTAAGTAGTTCCAGGTGAGTTGGGGCTAGAGGGAAAGCCTGTCTCAAAATGAAGAAAATATTTTTTTAAAAAGAATTTAACATGTTTTAATGTTGTGCTTCCTTGTCTGTTGTTGAAGAACAGCTGCAATTTACATATAAAAACCTGCATAGGGATGATGTGATGAACATAAATATGGTTCTCAATAAAATTTCAAAATTGCTGATAAGAAATGTCAATTTTTAGGATGGATGTGATGAACATAAATATGGTTCTCAATAAAATTTCAAAATTGCTGATAAAGAAGAAATGTCAATTTTTAGGATGTTAATTAAGATTAAAAGTCTCTCTGGATTCTTCCAAAGACTAGCTGGAAATAACTATAATGAAAAAATAAGACCATATATTTTTCTAAAATCCTCTTCAGGAAATTACTAAAATTATGAAAGTCAGGAAAAGTCCTGAAATTCTTTGATCCTGTATACTTTGTATATTCTTTTCTAAGAAAAGCCAAACTAAAGCATACAATCATATTATTCATCTTAATATGAAAATCTTTTTTACTTTATTGAAGACTAGGAAATGGGTACCTTCTGACCAACTATGTCTAAGTGACAGTTTCTCTGCAGGGTTCGGTTGGGCAGAATCCTGGGGCTGAACCAGCTTGAGTGATGAAGAACATCAAGATTGATGGTGACGTAAAAATGGGCAACACCGGTCAAGGAACTGTGAGCCCCAAGGAGCAACTTCACTTCATTATTCTCCTTAGTCAAATCCTTGACCATTAAATATCTCATATCAAAAGAGGGAAAAAGAATTGTGAAAGATTTGTGTTTCCAGGTACAGGAGAAGGGAGATGTTCAAGCTGTGAAGCTAGTCGAAATGGAACGCTGTTGCCACAGTGTCACTGTTTCTGGTTCTCTCTGTATCCAGACATGGCTTTTCTACACGCATAGCTCCAAGTCCCTATTTCCATTTGTTTTCCTTTGCTTTTCCCAGATCGTCAATTCTAATCTACTGAGCAATTTACAACAACCCCTTCTCTTTCTACTTCTGGGGAGACTTGTGAAGACATGTTCAGTATAGGTTCAGTCTACCTCTAGGTATCCTGCCCCACAAAGCTGATCAAACTTTTTAACTCGAAGTATTTACATTTTTTATATTTTAAACATTTATTTATTGGGTGTTAGGTGTGTGTGCGTGTACATGCACGCACATGCTATAACACATGTTTGGAGATCAGAAGACAAATTTCAGGACTTAGTTATCTCCTTCAACTGTGTGGGTCCTAGGAATTGAACTCAGGTCCTCAGGCTTAGCAGAAAGTGCTTCTACCTACTGAGATATCTTGTAAGCACAAATACAGCTACTTTGTTGTATTTTAATCTTTCTCCATATCAAAAGTTCCTATCTCCTTTGTTTTTTTTTTCTACCTACTGAGATATCTTGTAAGCACAAATACAGCTACTTTGTTGTATTTTAATCTTTCTCCATATCAAAAGTTCCTAAGGTGTTCTAGTTTGCTTCTCTATTGCTATGACACAATATTCTGAATAATGCCAACTTAGGGAGGAAAGGGGTTGTTTG
>NW_008342003.1:1730726-1732861 GCF_000622305.1 Nannospalax galili | reverse complement strand
ATATGTCTATAATGAAAATCAAGTTGATACAAATATAATAGTTAAGTCCACAAAATATAATTGTCCAAATAAAACTTTGCTGTTCATCTAATCATGATTCTCTTTAGATCCTGTGTATCATCATAGTATTTTTTTTTCCTATGTGAACATTCCTAGTGTAGCCAATTTTTATTTTCTGAATAAAATATCAATATTTGTTTACAGCCAAAAGCCAAATTATAAAAGCATACTACATCTGTCAGTTAGCAGATTCATGACTTCCAGCTGATATAGTAAGTTACCACAGCATCTTTTTTAATATTTTATTTACTTTTTCATTTTTTATGTATAAGTATATTGCTTACATGTACGTTAGTGCACTTGTGTCATGCAATACCTAAGGAGACCAGAAGAGGATGTCAGATTCCCTTGAACTGGGGGTGGAGGGTTACAGATGATTGTTAGCTGCCATATGTGTGCTGGGAACTGAACCTGGTCCTCTGCACAAATAGTCAGTGCTCTTAACCACTGAGGCATCTCTCCAGACCTGTTACCACTATCTTGATGGCTTAACTCTATGAGATTATTTTTACCTTAAGAACTTGTAAGTTGGAGATCTCACAAGGACACTACTTGTATAAAAGGAAGGTGTTCTAGTTTGCTTCTCTATTGCTATGACACAATATTCTGAATAATGCCAACTTAGGGAGGAAAGGGGTTGTTTGGCTGTCAGATCCCCTGGGACTGGAGTTACAGACAGTTGTGAGCTGCATTGTGGGTACTGGGATTTGAACCCGGGTCTTCTGCAAGAACAGCCAGTGTTTGACTGCTAAGCCGCCTCTCCAGCCCCTCTACCTCCTTTGTTACACCAGCATTGCTGCTTTTACTTTTCAAATAAAACTCTTATGGTTAGTGTGTCAATTACTTTTCCGTTGCTGTGATAAAAAAACATGATCACCAGAAACTTAAGGAAGAAAGTTTATTTGGCCTTATACTTCCAGAGGGTTAGAGTCTATACTGGGGGATGTTGCCAGAATTCTCTCAGGATCTCTTGCACTATCAGACAAACCATATCATATATTTTTATGTGAATTTATTATAGTTTATGTCTGTGGGGGGGATGGAGAAACTTACAGAGAATAATGCCCAGCACCAGCACCCAGCTATGCATGGCAGGCTGCCACCATTCCAGACCACTTCCCACCCACAGTCTCCTTTAACTTTCACCAATGCATCTTGGGCCTGCAGTCTCATTCCAAGTTGGGCAATGCTCCCTCTCCCAATGTGGGTGAGAGGCCATTCTCTGACCTCAGCCACGTGTTCTCCACGCTTGCCGCTGCAGGTTCCTGGCAGCTAGTGGCTTCATTAGCAAGAGGGCTCCCAGAAGCCCCTCCACAGTCCATTCTCTGTGCCAGGCCCTGCCACTTGGAGGAATCAGGTCTCTGGGACACTCTCCACCCCTTTCCTCCACTCTTACAATCTTCCCACCAATCTTCTACTAAGGTCCCTGAGCCTTGGAGGGGGTGACAGATGCAGGGAGATCTCTCTTGTATCACAGCAAAATAGTGACTTCTTGGGCCTCCCCACTAGTCATCTTTAAACCGTGGCCATTGATCTATCTCAGTGGTGTTTCTTATACTATAAAGACAAATGGAAGGAAGGAGACACATTTAAACAAGCATGAATGTAAATACAAATGCCTAGAAGATATCCTAGTAGGTGTACTATATTCATTAAACAGTATATTTGTGATGGCTTCCCCACCAGGGCCTGTAGCCTTTCTTGACACAAGGCATTGGCCTGGTCTACGGCACCAGATCTGTGTTCCACCCCTAGGAGTGGGCCTTATCCAATTAGAAATTTGTCAGTTGTACGTATGTTAGTTGAGGCATTATTGTACTTTCAGGCATTGCTTGGCATGTCCATGGTGTGCAGCACATGGCACCCACTGATGAGCAGAATAGGTGATCCTTTCTTCCCCAACCATGTGCATAGCACCTTCTGGCAATATGAACATCATCCATCCAGTGGCATGGAGTTTTTTGGCTTAGTCTCAGCTCCATCTCTTCTTCTTCTCCCGCACTCACAACATGCAGTGTCTTCAGCAACATGGCCTTACCGACCTTTCTAGTGCACAACCAACATTGGTGGCAATA
>NW_008342003.1:1724769-1726512 GCF_000622305.1 Nannospalax galili | reverse complement strand
GAGGAACGCTCCTTACTGGCTTGCTCCCCTGGCCCATGCTCAGCCTGCTTTGTTATACAATACAGAACAACCTGCCCAGGGGTGGCACCACCCACAGTGGGTTGGGCTCTCCCACATCATCCAAAAATCAAGAAAATACCCCACAGACATGACCACAGGACAGTCTAATGAAGGCACTTCCCCAATTGAGGGTCCCTCTGCTTGGGTGTATCAAGTAGACAACTAAAGCTATCCAGCACAGAAGGTGTCAAGAAAATGGTCTCCCTTCTCTGGGATGTGGAGGAGAGTCTATCCCATAACCGTTTCTCGATTTCACAGGAATCCCATAGTCAGCTCAGAGTGCTTCATCCTTCTTCGATTCCATGCACTTTGCAGTCCTCTGACATCCATAGTCCCCTGACTCTCCTAATCACTTCATCCACTTGAGATCATCTTTCTGATCAGATTGGGTCCACCCACATAATACCCAAGGTAATTCTTTCTGCTTAAAATCAGCTAATTAAGAACTTATTTACTACAGTTGGATCAATGGTTCAATAGTTAAGAGCATTGGATACTCTTTTAGAGGACCTTGGAATTAACTGAAATAATTATAGATAAAATCACATCTTGTCTTCAACTTATTTTCATTCAGTACATAAAATTTATATTGAATATCTAAATATAGATATATAAAATCTTATGCCACATGAAAGGTCCCTGAGCCTTGGAGGGGGTGACAGATGCAGGGAGATCTCTCTTGTATCACAGCAAAATAGTGACTTCTTGGGCCTCCCCACTAGTCATCTTTAAACCGTGGCCATTGATCTATCTCAGTGGTGTTTCTTATACTATAAAGACAAATGGAAGGAAGGAGACACATTTAAACAAGCATGAATGTAAATACAAATGCCTAGAAGATATCCTAGTAGGTGTACTATATTCATTAAACAGTATATTTGTGATGGCTTCCCCACCAGGGCCTGTAGCCTTTCTTGACACAAGGCATTGGCCTGGTCTACGGCACCAGATCTGTGTTCCACCCCTAGGAGTGGGCCTTATCCAATTAGAAATTTGTCAGTTGTACGTATGTTAGTTGAGGCATTATTGTACTTTCAGGCATTGCTTGGCATGTCCATGGTGTGCAGCACATGGCACCCACTGATGAGCAGAATAGGTGATCCTTTCTTCCCCAACCATGGGACCACAAGAAGACATTTTTCCACTCATGGGAGACTAAGCCCAGTGGCAAATGTCACTGAGGAACTGAGCGGTGTCAAGCTGTGCCTGTACTTCCAATTCGGCAATCGTGCATTCCTTGGTGGACCACAAGAAGACATTTTTCCACTCATGGGAGACTAAGCCCAGTGGCAAACGTCACTGAGGAACTGAGCGGCGTCAAGCTGTGCCTGTACTTCCAATTCGGCAATCGTGCATTCCTTGGCACATGCAGTGTCTTCAGCAACATGGCCTTACCGACCTTTCTAGTGCACAACCAACATTGGTGGCAATAGCGTTGGTGGATTTGAGGACCTCTAGGATCTCTCTGACCAACAGCTAATTTGGGTGTGTGGGGGGGGCCCATCCCTGGTACTACAGATTTTCTTAACAGTTGTATAGTTCGGTAGTCTCTGTCCTCATCTTACCTAACCATAAAACTCCCAAGAATCTAACAGCTATAGCTGGCCTTAGCTTCTTCAGGTATCTTTCAAATGGGTTTCACATCTGTAAAACACTCGAGGAAGGTGAACATTATATATTAAA
>NW_008342003.1:1717855-1720135 GCF_000622305.1 Nannospalax galili | reverse complement strand
GAAAGCTACAGGGCAAATTAAACCATTTAACGAGAGTTATAGGGGCAATGAGAAGCAAATTCCAGATAATTTCAGCATTGAAAATGTTAGGAACAGAAGGAACAAAAAACATCACACAAAGAGATCCAGAAGCGTTAAGAGGAAAACAATAGGACAGGGCCATACCACATGGACCACAAGAAGACATTTTTCCACTCATGGGAGACTAAGCCCAGTGGCAAATGTCACTGAGGAACTGAGCGGTGTCAAGCTGTGCCTGTACTTCCAATTCGGCAATCGTGCATTCCTTGGTGACCTTGAAAATGGAGTTTAGGGTAGTAGTGGGTTGAATGATTAACTGGCCTGGGCCTAGGAGAAATACATAGAAATGTTAAAAGTAGAAAACAGAAGAAAATATTTGAAAGAGATTCATGATGAAGGGAACAGAAATGAAAGTCAGGCATCGTGTCCTGCTCCAGGTGTCAAGCAGAAGGATCAGGTGACTCACCTCATCTTACCTAACCATAAAACTCCCAAGAATCTAACAGCTATAGCTGGCCTTAGCTTCTTCAGGTATCTTTCAAATGGGTTTCACATCTGTAAAACACTCGAGGAAGGTGAACATTATATATTAAATCAATCACAGGCAAGGTCTCACACAGCATGGAAAGGTTTTGTCCATTCGTATTAACTGTTTTCTCCATAGATCCTTGTTAGGTACCATAGCATGGATACGAGGCATTAATTTGGTTAGCTCTTTAACATTTTTAGTCATTCTTTTGGAGTCATTTTGCACTTGAGCGATTTTACACAGAGCTTCTTTGTAAACTTTTATTCTTGATACAATTATAGGTGTTCTCTCCAGTTGCCTGACCCTGCACTGAGCTAAGGAGACAGGGGCTTTCTCCTGTTCCTGATGCACCTGTCAGTTCCCTGAGTCAGGCAGGCCCTGGGTTTGCCTCCTGACTGTAGCCATATCTGTCATCTCCCCATTGACCACACCTGGTCGTTGAGGGAGAACTTGGTGGGAAAAATTGCTTCCACCCCTAGTATAGTCTTTATCAGAAAAGCATCTTATTTAATCCTTGGGGATTCTTAATCACCCCTTGTACAATTTTTATCCTTTGAATGTCTTTTGTAAACTGTTCTGGTTTTAAAACCTTCCAGGAATGCCTTAGTACTGAATTTGGTTTTCTATCAATTTTTTCTCTGGGGATTTGGGCTTGACATAAGTCTTGCCACATTTGTCTTTGAGTAACCCAAGTGGACCATTTCTTCAGTCTGGTCTTTTTTATATCTCTTATAGGGTGTTCTGTTATTTTACAGACATGTTTTACATGCTGGTCAGAATCATTTAGATTTGCCAAAGCCTCTCTCACTTTACAAAGATCCTGTCCCATCAAAGGGCTTAGTAAAACCATTAAAGCCCCATAGCATTCTCGAGGTCCTAGTTGAATTAAGCTCTCCTTCATATTTTTGGTGAACACAGTCTTATCTGGCCAGAGAACTGGACATCATATATTGCTTTTCTCATACACAGTTCTCTCAGTAATGCCTGCCCCTCCTTTATAGTCCTGCAGTCCCTGCTAATCATGTTAGTCTCCCTTGGCGATAACCATGTATCTTTAATGCCTTCAACCAGACATCCCATTAAGGACTGCTCCCCCTGCATTGGCCTAGGTTGAAAAGCCCATATCACAAGGACAGTTGGGTGGTTATATAACTCAGCTGTGAAGTTTTTGAAGGACTTAGACTGACGTCATTTGCTCCCATGTCCCATACTTGCACAAGCCACATGGCTAGGGGCTCACTGATTGCTTGCTTGTAAGGTTTTCCTAGTTTTAACAGTTCCAGTGTGGAGTATTTCCTAGCTACAGCACTGTTAGCTCTTTTTTTCTTTTGTATCAACAGTTGAATCTGAGGGGCAGCTTTAGTTACTTTTATTTTTAGGTCATTTTCTTTTTTACTATTATCTCTCTTTTCCTCTGAGTCCTTGTCCTTACATAAATTAAAGTCTGAAGCTCTCCACCTGGCTCTGCCAGCACCTCCCTGGCCTTTTCAGCTTCCCCTGCTTGGGGCACAGCTTTTATTATGCAAAGTGGCCATGCCCCCTCTCTGGGCTCTCCCTTTGGGGGTAAAAGTTTTTATAGCCTCTGGATAATCATTAACAAATCTTCACATACCTGCAACATACCCCCACATTTACAACATAGCTGTGACCCACGCTTCTGCATGGCTGGCCTCTTTTTAGTTACAGATTTTATAATCCATTGTAAAAACCAAATCAGCGCTGCCAACAGC
>NW_008342003.1:1698885-1713917 GCF_000622305.1 Nannospalax galili | reverse complement strand
AAGTAAACAAGGTAAGGGACGAACTCAAAGATGAGAATTATGAAAAAACTGGACACAGTGTGAGGAAACAGAATAAAGTGTGAACCTTTTAGAAGCAGACAGTGAGTTGACTAATGTTCAATGGTAGAATTTCTAGAGTCCCAATGGCATGTTTCAGTGCTATGATTATAAATGCAAGAGGTGACATCGGTCAGTAGCTATTTTGTGTTGATTTTGATATTAATAGATAAATTCAGGTTAGGGCTTTAAATGTGGAGCAAAGGTCATGGGAACAGACTGCCGTGCTGGAGACTGGAAACACTGACAGAGGAGTTTAAGCTGTGCACAGGAGAAAATAACACAGCCCACTAGTGAAAAGGAGGCGTCACCTGCCCGAGATCAAGTGAAGAATCGGGTCATTTTAGATGTGGAAGTTAGAGAAGCAGTAGGTAGAGCTAGAGGGAGGTCTGTTAGGATGGCAGACCAGTAGCATAGTTAGCCCATTTTTCTTCTGTTTCAAGTTTCCTTGTCAATGATAATGAAACGGGGTCTTGTGAATACTGGACAAGCTCACTACCATTTTGCTATGTCTGCTGCTCTAAAACAATTATTTTTCATGATAAGATTAATTAAATGATCAGTGAGTGGACTGCTACATGTAGATGAAATTGAATACAGAAGAACTGAGAAACCAGAGTAACATGGTAGTTAAACGTTTCCTTTCTGTGACAAAGAACTTGACATAGAAAACTTACTTTGGCATGTAGTTTAAGAAATTTTAGCTCATGCTGTGGGTCTTTGGTGATGCAGAGTTGTGGCGTAGCCAACAAGGTGTAATGGGCTGGAGCTGCTCACCTCCTTGTGACCAGGAAGAGGAAAGGTAGAGGACAAAGGCAAGATGCATTCAAAGTAACCTACTCTCAGCAACTAGGTAGCACCTCGTAAATGTCCACCAGCTCCCAAAGTAACAGTACCAGTTTAGGACCAAATTTTTTAAAACATGAGCTGGTACATTTCATATTTAAAACATAGCAAGTGGGAAAGAAGAAATGGAATGGTAATTGTTCAAAAACTTCATGAACAAGGGAGTGACTATGAGACTGTCAGGTCATATATGTGTGTATACATATATATATATATATGTATGTATGTGTATATATATGTATGTATATATATATGGAGTTCCTAAAGTTACAGATATTGGAAATATATATATGTACTAGTCTCGAAACAGAAGCAAGAAGTGATGACGACCTCTGCCTTATTTCCAGACCCTGCTTCATTACATATGGAAGATAAGAAAAGCTCTAACAAAACATTAACATCAAACAAGAAGATTTCAGGAAAAGCCAAGACACAGACAGCTTAACCAAAAATACAAAAGAAGTTTATCTGGTATCTCTGATTCCTGTGATTTTATTCATTTCTTAAAAGCGAGAGATTGTGTGTTCTAACTCGTCACTGCAAGAGAAAGGAAAGAGACCATAGCCAAAGGACCTCCTTTCCCCTTTAACTGAGCAAAGCAGAAGGGTGACCCACCATCAGCCTGTTCATCATGCTATGTGATGGAGATCCCTCCTCCAAATTTAATTTGTGGGAATCGCATATAAATGTATCATGGGAACAATTTTGATTAAAACCAAATAAATGATAAATAGCATGCTTAAGTCCATTTATATTTATTTCCCCTTTGTTAACTGTGTTGGCAACACCTCAAAATTTAGTGCTATCTGCAAATTTCATTAGCTGGCAATTTATTCCCCCCTGGAGGTGATTAATAAAGATGGAGACTAAAACTTGACCCCGTGCCAAACTCCTGCAGCCCCTGACTAGCTGCTTCCTCAGAGCTGGACGGGCTCCCATTTATCACCTTCTTCCTGGGTCCCACTCAGCCAGAGCGCCAGATGATGTGAGCATGCTTCTGTCCAGGCCAACCCGAAGCAGGTTAGAATACCGACTGCTCTGGGACATTGCCTTAAATATTTCAACTATAGCTCCACTAAACATCATCTGCACTGCACAAACCTACTCGCTTCGTCCTCAGCTAACAATATAAATTTGACATTGTTTACTTTTTTATAAGCCCTTATAGAGTTATTGCTGGGTCTATTATTCCCAGGGTGTTTATAGATGACTTTCAGTATCTGGAACTTTAGGAAAACCGTCAGCACTGACATCACACGTATCAGGTAACTTTGACTACTCTCTTCTGTTTGAAGTTTTGCACCCTGCCTGCTTCTCTTCAGTGTCTGGCTTTATGCCAGTTCTTAATGATATTTCAAATATTCTTCTAAGTAGTTTAACAAATGTCAGCTCGCTTTTCCTGCCTCTGAGTGATTGTGAAGTAGACTATTCCGATATTAACATTCGCTGAGTTGGAGTTTAAATGTAGTCATGGGATTAAGTGGATTTGGGTTGCTTTTCCTTTGTTTTCCCTGTTCACATCTCTTGTTGAGGAATAATTTTTGAATAATTGATGGAACACTTTCCGCAATTAAGCTGATTTGACAATTAAGTCTTGCAACACTAGAGTATTCTTTCAATTTTGTTATTTCTCATGTTAAATAGCATGGTCTATATTTTTTACATAAATAAAAGTTGTTTGAACTTTTGCCCTGAAAACAAGATTCAAAAATCAGTTCACCATAAAAATACCCTTGAAGTGTGATAAATAGAATTTTAGATTGAGTTTTTCTTCCTTTTCCTTATTGGATTTGCTCATTTCAACGCTGATAGAAAATTTCAGTATTATAACATGTTAGGGAAATTTGTTCGTGAGCCAGTGTACTCCAGTTCAGTACGAACTTGAAACTTCTCCTCTGTAAGGGCTCAAGCTCTTCTTTTACAATGTTTTGTAAAACTATACAATATCTGCTTTTAAAAAGACAATTTCTGGTAATAACTTTTTCAAGTTCTCATAAGCATCAAATACTTCCAAATTTGGAGAAAGGACTGGAGAGATAGCTCAATGTTTGAGAACATCAGTAGCCCAGCAGAGGACCTGGGTTTGGTTCCCAGCGCCCTCATGGTTACTGTCTGTAACTATGGTTACAGGGTATGTGACTCCTGCTTCTTGACTATGTGGGCACTGTACACATGTGATTTACTTACATACATGCAGGCAAAACCCTCACACACATAAAATAAAAAATAAAATATAAAAAAGAAAAGGAAATTGAAAAATTTCTTTAAGACTCAAAAGAGGTTAGATGTTGTGCCATAGCTGAGAAGAAAATGTTGCCTTAAATAAGCTAATCATTTAAAGAAGACTGGAGTGTATACACTTGGGAAAACTCCAGAGAATTTCCTTGCACTAATATGTGTTGGACACTGAAATACTTAATAGAATGTAATGGGACTTATTCCAGATATCTGAGAATTTCTGAAAAATTATCACTATAATAAGATGTCATCTAATTATTTTCCAATAACTATATTTTTATACTGGAAAGAACACTGGTACTCTGGGTATGTGAACAAAATATCTTTGCTTTTCAGTCAATGGCTTCTTACCAAGGTCTTGTTGAAGTTTGAGAAATGTTTCAATGGTCAGGATTAGTTTCAGGACCTCCAAGGAGAGAGAAAAACAAAGGAAGCAAAATTTGCACACTGGTCTGATTGTGAAGGATGTAGTGTACATGCCAACAGTCAGATCTGTTGCAGGAATCGGTGTGCCGTGGAGGAGTGGGAGCTGCAGGAACTGTTAAGAATTTAACTACATAACAATTCACTATAGCATTGCAGGGTGGTGTGAAAATAAACAAATTAAACTGGGAAAACTGTTTAAATGAATATTGCAAAAGGCTCAAAGACCATAAATAAATTAACATAATAAATATTCACCTGGTTTTTACTATCTGTTCAACAATTTTCAGAATAAAAATTAGACTAAAGAGTCTCAAACCCTTGACCTCATAGTGTAATAGGAGACATGTATCATACAAAAATGTATGGATAGAGCATGTAAATGTAAATAGAGCATGCCAGCTGGTACCCTGAGATTTGGGGAAAATGAAGAGCAGGAACGGGGCATGTGAGCTGAGGATGAAGCATTTTTAATAACCACCAAGGTCAGACTCACCATGAAGGTGACATTTGAGTAAAATATAGAATGAAGGGGTCATCTAGGTGCCTGGGAGAAACAGGTTTCCTACAGAGTTAAGAGCTGGGATTAGATGTTTGGAAAGACTGAGCCCTTCATATGAAAATACAGTAAACACAGCTGGACCAAAGTGAGTAAGTTAATGGGGTGTGCAGTAGAGAGGCTCAGAACCAGAAAGGTGGGGTGGGGTATGGAGGAGTTCAGGATGGGGAAAAGAGGGATGGGATACAGAGAAGGATAGGATGGGGAAAGGGAGGCAGGGATATAGAGTTACAGACAGCAAGGACTCTGAAATGCAGGCCAGGGTGTAGACTGGCTCAGCACAGGGAGAGGAGTGTTGGGTGCAGAGAACTCTGTGCAGACTACCTTTACCTCTGAAGAACATGCAGAGCTGGTGCAGGTTTAGAGTAAAGCAGAAGCATAATATTTGTGTTTCCAAAAGTTATGTTTTCAAGAATAATCATGTTTTATATGGGAAAAATACTCAGGTAACAATTCAGGCATGGTGCCAACAGAAGATAACCACTTTATTTTCACCAAAATGACTCCAACTAAGGGATCAGCTGGGGCAGGTAAGAACCAACCAGACATTGGGTTAGGAAGGGAGCAGACAAGACACGGTCAGAGCCAGGTGCAGACCGACAGGGCTGTGATCCACAGTGAGGGTTAGAGAAGGGAAACAGGGCTCTCACTTTGACAGAGGATGTGGCCTTGTTCTTAGTGGAACTATCAAGGAAAAAGAGTTAGCTTGAATCATATGAAATATGATAATGAATTCTATCATTTAAAAAACTCCAGATAGAAATTGGAAAATTACATTCACACAAGCATACATATACATATATGCACATATATGTTATACTTATGAACAGATCTAAACTTTGTAAGATCTGCATCTTTTCATTAGAGGTCATCTTTATAAAGTATAGCAATTTTCTATTTTTAAATTTTATTTAATTTTATATGTATGCGTGTTTGGCCTAGATGTATGTACATGCACTGGTGCCTGCAATGTCTTCAGAGGCCACAAGAAGGAGTCCAGTGACCCAGAACTGGAGTTAAGGATGGTTGTTAGCTGTCATATGGGTGCTGGGAACCAAACCTGGTTCCTCTGCAAGAGCTACAAAAGCAGCCAGTGCTCATAACTGCTGAACCATCTCTCCAGCCCAAGTGAAGCGACGTTCTTAATTAAAAAACAGATTGGAATCCAGAAGTTGACCCATGAAATTGTGAGTTTCTCAAGCTTAAATGTTAAACTCTTGGAGGCAGCACAGGAGTCAGGACTGAGTATAAAGTTTAGAGCCTATATTCTTGCAAACCATCAAGTTCATCACTGATATAGTGGCTCAGTACAGCTACATTCCAACTTTGTAAATAGAGGGACTGATTTACCTCTGAGAGCCCCCTTAACATACCTTGAACCAAACTTGCTAATCCTCAGAGACCTTTACATTTAACTGCATCTACATGTCTTTGAGGAGTCCATTTGAAATTAGGTTAAGAGTTAGCCTCTTGAGGCTGGAGAGATAGTTCAGTGGTTAAGAGCACTGACTGTGCTTGCAGAAACTTGTTCTCCCAGGTTCAAATCCCACCACCTGCATGGCGGCTAACAACCATCTGTAACTCTAGTTCCAGGGCATCCAACGCCATCTTCTGTCCTCCATGGGCACTGCACTACATGGGTGCATTTGCATACATGCACACAGTATACGCATACACATAAAAAAAAATAAAGAAAAAAGTTAGCCTCTTTTGCTTGAGATGAGCATGCCTATTTTCAACTAAGACATTGAGAAAATTAACAGAAATGACCACTTGTTGATTCATGTTTACACAATTATAAACATTTTCATTTTGAATCCTATTGCTTCTCTAGATTTTATATTCATCCAAAATATGTTGCATAAGAAAAACGAAACCATTTAAAACTTGTCTTTGACTGCTTTTTTAATTTCATAGGTTTGATAGCATTATAGTTCTGTATATATGTCTGTTTGAACAAAATAGGGCAATTTAACAGCTGTTTTTTCCACTTAAGTGTCAATCAAAAAGTTTCTAGGTAAAAATGTCTGTAAACAAAGTCATAAGAATTTAAAAGTATAACCATGGATATTAGTTGCAGAACTTTAAAATAATTTTAGAGGCATAATTTTTCCAACACTGTAATCTTTACACCAAGACCTCTTACTCCAGGGTCTTCATATTTTCCATCTCCCAAGGTTCCTTTTACATCTAACATGCTAAACTTTGTCTCCTATTTAATGATCAAAATGGGTTCTTTGACCCCAACTATTTTCTACCCACTATTTAACTTTCTCTTTCCTTTTCATAGTCCATTTTATTGAAAGAGTATTTATCCTTGGTGCTTATGCTTCCTGTGTGCAATTCATGTATAAGCATATTATGGTCTGGATGGGTTTCATGCCCCCATTCCAAATGAAATGGAACTTACTAGCAAATCCAATGATTACTTTCCAAAAAATAGTTAAAATGAGTGAGAAAAGAAAATCAACTTTTCTTATTAGATTATACAACCAGAACTATCATAAATCTTTGGACTAAGTGTAGTCAGTTCCTAACAGGTAAGCAACCAGCAGTCATGTGAAGCCACCACAAGTCAGAATGTGTCCCAAGATGGTCAGAGGGCGAGGATTTAGAATCTGCACGTGAGGCTTTCCTATTTTTCTCTCTCAGATTTTCATAAGTCTATACCTGAGTGCCTTTACTCACAAATCTATATACAGGGAATTCACAGGAGTCCACAGAGGCTAATGATAATTTGGGAAAGATAAACAACTAAAGATTCTCTAGGAGTAAGAAAGAAACAAGTTAGAATCAAAGAATAAGCCAAGAGAAGTTTGGGGGTTTTGGCTTGTAAATCCACTCTGTCTCCTCATCCTCATTGGCCACAACAGACACACAATAAAGACGTCAGCATTTTTTGGAGACTTAGAGTGGTACTGAATGCCTTTGCCACCATTTTACCACACTAGCTTGGGTTGTGAATTTTCAGGATATAAATTTTCAGCTGCATTTTATCAATAATGAACTTACTCGGCTATGGGATACCTCACCCTAAATGTGGGCAGCAATATCCCACTGGCTAGAGTCCTGGAATGTATGAAATGGAGAAAGTGTTCTGAGCACCAGCATGTGACACTTTGCTTCCTGACTGTGGATTCAATGTGAGCAGCAGTATCATGCCCCAAATATCTCCCACCATGATGGAGTGTGCCTTAAAACTGTGACCAAGAATAAGCCTTTCCCTCTTCCCACCCTTTCCACCCTTCTTTTTTTTTCTTTTCTTTTATCAGTTATTTTGTCACAACAATGAGGACAGTAGGTGATACAGTACTGTTGCCATTAGAAATGATTTTCCTACCGCACAGACAGATCGCTCTCATTCCTTGCTGGCCCTGAAATATATGAATATCTCTCTCCTTTAGCCCTCACTTGACCTATGAATACTCTCCCTGATATGTAAAGAATATTTCAGTTCTGGAGGGTTCGTGGGCATGGCCCTTGAAAAGGCTACCCAAAGAAAATATAGAACCTGCCCTTTACGAAAACCTTCTGCTGTGGAAGGAGAGAGAGAAAATGGTGGTTCACTGCAGGCAGTCCTGTGGACCCAGGCCTAGAGGAGCATAGTTCTCACGCTCAGATTCTTTGCAGGAATGAGACCGAAGTCCAACGTGTGTACGTGAGTAACTTCTCAGTAGCTGAACTCGCATCTTCGTTCAGTTATAGATTTTGGGTGGCATTGGCCTTTACAGCAGTTTTATTTTGTCAAGCTTCTTGATTTACTTGATATTTTACAGTCTAAAGCGTTCCCTTCAAAAATATCACGCTAGAACTATGCTGTGCATTTGTCTTGTGGATAGGTGTTATCTTTATATTTGCATTTGAGAACCTAATTAAACATCCTGCTTCTCTGAATTCCGAGTAATTAATGGGGTGTGTGGGTATAAGCAGCTGGAGGTAGCAGTGTAATTCTTTCCTCTCACTGTCCACAGCAAGCGCTTGGTAAGCAAGAGCATTGCTCATTAGTCTCTCGACTCTGGAGGCTCAATTTTAACAAGTGTGGGATAGATAGAAATTAAGGAGGCTCTGTTGTTTGTTCGTTTGCTTTCTTTTATTTATTCTTTTATTTATTTATTTATTTATTTATTTATTTATTTATTTATTTATTTATTTATTTTTAAATTCCAGGTTCAATGCGGATTTTATCAAGATGCGAAAGGAATTCCATGCGAATAGAAGCAAGTAACTGGAGAGGGGCCTTTGCAAGAATGTGCTGGGTTAAGAAAGTATGAGCTTTAGGTGGGGATTTTCTGGGAGTTTAGGCATTTTAGTAATTTATTTATTTATTTATTTATTTATTTATTTATTTATTTATTTTTAAATTCCAGGTTCAATGCGGATTTTATCAAGATGCGAAAGGAATTCCATGCGAATAGAAGCAAGTAACTGGAGAGGGGCCTTTGCAAGAATGTGCTGGGTTAAGAAAGTATGAGCTTTAGGTGGGGATTTTCTGGGAGTTTAGGCATTTTAGTAGTTATTATCAACTCTCTTTATGATGCTAGTTGCAAATAGAAGCTAAATAATGTCAAAAATCAAACGTCATTTTTTGATATTTCTTTTTTTTTTTTGGTCCTTTTGAGACACGGTCTCCCTATAGCCCCAGCTGTCCTGGGACTCACTATTGTAGACCAGGCTGGCCTTGAACTCACAGAGATCTGCCTGCCTCTGCCTCCCGAGTGCTGGGATTAAAGGCATGTGCCACCACGCCCAGCAAGATTTCTTGTTTTTATTTTTACCAATATGTATGTGTGTGTTTGTGTGAGTGCGTGCCACAAGTATAGGTCCTTCAGGAGGCTAGAAGAGGGTTCAGATTCTCTCTAGTTAGAGTTCCAGATAGTGATGAGACACAGGATGTGGTTGTTAGGAAAGAGATATACGTCTTCTGCCAGAGGAGAAGGCACTGTGAGCTTCTGATTCATCGCCATAGTCCAAATGTATGTTCTTTCTTTGTTTCTGTATTTGTGTTTACTTTTGAGACAGGGTCTCCCTGTAACTCCAGGTGGCCTGAAACTCACTAAATAGACAAAGTTGACCTTGAGTTCACAGAGTTTACTTGCCATGGTCTCCTGAGTTCTAGAATAAAGGCATGAGTGTTCTTAAACAGATGGTGATGCATCTTGTGTCAATTTCAAGTGAATTCAAGAGAATTCGTTGTGACTGATGTTTTTAAAAACGCTTTCTGTGTATGTGTTCCTGCTTCATGACTATACATCCTTCATTCTAAGTCCTATCTCTTTCAGATATCACAGCCAGCATCTAACTAAACTTCTCTAGTGAATCATACCTAAAACTGCTTTCTAAAGAATATCCCTAGCACTTCGAATTTTGCTTTCTATGGTGATGGGCTAACTATTGATCTCTATCTGTGATGGCTAATCCTGGGTGTCAACTTGACTGGATCTGAGATTAACTGAAATGAGAGAGATCTTCTTAATTGGATCATCTGAAGCTGGAAGACACACCCTAAATGTGGGTGTTACCTTCTGATGGCAGCCGGTATAAAAGACCAAGGTAGAGGAGAACGCGGGGCTTTTTGCGGCTTGCCTTCTCTCTTGCTGGTGGGGTCGTCTTGCTGTTGTAGACTGAAGACTAGCTGATCTTTTGGAATTCGTCAGAACTTCAGCGCCAGATTGGGACTACTGAGACATCCAGCCTTGTGGACTGAGCGACTACGGATTCTCAGCCTCTCCAGTGTGGTGCAGCCATTGTTGGACTACTCAGACTCTTATCTTGTGAACTAAGCTGATAAATCCCTATACATATATATTCATTCTACTGGATCTGTTTCTTTGAAGAACTCTAATACACTATCCAAAGAGAATTTTTCATCATTATCCTCGTTAATAATTACACAACTCAAAGGAAAACATGAAAAGGTAATTAACCAGTTTGTTGCACATCACCTTAGACCCTACAGGGAGAGCTTTACAAGAAACCACAATGTGTCCTGACTCTTGTTCACTTTGTTTTCTGATACTTATCTAGAAGAGAACATTTAGATTGAAATATTTTTATCTTCCAAATGAGGGCCGCCAAATTTCCCTTCTTTAAAAATAAATGGAACAATACAGCACAACATACATAAAGTTAAGTTTGAAGAGCCCTGTGACCTGAGGACAGAAGTCCAACAAGAGTCGGGAAATGCTCTAATTGACACCAGGTACCAAAGCATTTATGTTAATATTAACCTCTTAAAATAAAACCTCGGCTCTGCAAATGTCAGTGCTTATTAAGGTTCAAGGGAGTTCAACACACAAAAAAGCAGATTCTCTTTAGAAATAAAGGGATTATAAATTAACTCTGATTGAAGAACATTTCTCCCTGCCTTGAAAATTGCTGAAGCTCTTCCCTTCAGGAACCACAGTAGGCTTCCTGTCCCTTACTAGATGTGATGTTAATTACATACCTGTCACCTACTGACTCCATTTAGAAGGCAAGTTGCACATTTTTCCAACAACCCACCACTTAGTTCTCTTCCAATTTTTAAATAGTGCTGACTGGTACTTTTTAATTAAGATCTGACAGTTGAAATTTGCATTCCAAAAGCTCATTGAATTCCGTGGAATTAGATTGCCTGTTTTGTGCTACACATACCCCTCCCTTATGCTCAGGCCACTTGGTTGAATGTATGCTTCCTGAATTCCAGCTTCTACAGTGTAAGTTCTGCAGTCTATAAGCAGTTGCAGTTAAGCTGTTGTAAATTAGTACTTGCAGTTTGCTGTTCCCTTAATACAGTATAATTTGGCAGAGCAGGGAAAATGTGTTACTGTTGAAATAGTAGCCCTTGTCCTGTTCGTTACTAACTTATACTCCCTACAGGAGAGGAACGCGCCGGAGCTCACTGGACTTTAATCTCATAACTCTGTGGCTAATGCTTAGATTTTGGTATGTGTTAAGAGAGATAATACACAAATTGAAATCTGAATATTAAGTTCACAGACAAGCCAAGACTCTTGCAAAATTATGCTGTCATGTCACAATTGTAATGAATAGATTTTGAAAAACAGGAATCTTATATTTGTAAATACAAATAAGCTTTCTTTCTAAATAACTTAGTAGCACATAAAATACTCAACTAACAGAGCCATCACTTACCAGTTATGCTGATAACAGAAATGATTCTTTTCAAAGATATAGACTTTAAAGTTATATATCAAAGTTATATATTTTTTAAGTTATATATCAAAATAATATCGTGGCACACAACATAAATACTATTAGGCATCAAAGGATACAGTGCAAAAATATGGGAAGCATTTGTTTATATGAAAAATGAATTATTTCTAAATCCTCTGTAAGTATGTAATTTCACCTGTAGCTTAGATACTATATGAAAAAAAGTAAAAAGTTTTTACTCCAGGTAATTTTCCAAAATTAAGGGGGAATAAATGTATCCCAAATTGCAGAAACATCTTTTGATTTCAATTTATGGACTTAGAGACAGTGTAGTTTTGTACATTGGAGGAGTCTTTGTTTCCCAAAGTATCAATTTCATCAGGTCATACATGAACTTAAACCATTAAAGGTCAAAGGGTTATTCCTAAGCAAATTTTAGATCAAAGTATCTTATACGCTTTAGTTCAGTGAAAAAATCACACTTGAAAATACTTTACACTGATAGAATGATGACATTCCATAGAGCACTTAAAGAAGATTCAGGTATTCAACATAGAATGTCCAAAATGTCTACATAAAAGTAAAACCAGGTAGATCACATGACACAGGTGCACTTACACACATGCAGGAAATATATTCATACACATAAAATAAAACTAAATAAATCTTTATAAAAAAGAATTGACATTCATAAGCAGTGTGTAAGAGAAACAGAAACTAAGAGTGAAAATCCTATTCGAAAAAACTGATATATTTTTAAAACTCAAAAATGATCTTCACTCTGGGACGTGAATGTTGTGTGTATCTCTCTGTGAGTCCCTTTCCTGGCGGAAATGTATCCTCCTTCTCCAGAGCCACGATATTTACATTCCTGGTATCTAAGCTGTTTCCTGAGTTCTATTGGCTATTTAGCAGTTATTGCATACCCTTAAGACCAGGCGATTTAGGACAATGTTTTGGAAATCCGATGGTTATTTAGTAATGCAGACAGGATCTTGACAGTTTAAAAATTACTCTTAGAGATCATGAAAGGAGCTTTTAAACATCAGCACATTGTGCCTTTCTATTTGTGCTTCAAACTACAAACAGCATTATCTTATACTCCATATATTTATGCGTGAATTCTAAATGCTGCTGAGTCAACCAGAAAGGCCAGCATGCAGAGGGCAGAATGAGGGAACTTGTGTTTGTGATTACAAACAGCCTAGAAATCACACTGACTGCCAACCTTTAGCAGCACTCCATTGAAAACCCGTTATTCTTATTTTCTCTTGTGATTTTTACGTTTTTACTGTGAACTCCTCTTTACTTTCTTTATGGAAGTTTATTTTACACACATAAAAACGCCATTCTCTGCCCTAGAGAAGGTGAAGATTCTGTTAAGAAGTTTTCTCTTGGGCTTGCTTTTCTTTCTTCTTGTTTTTCTATAGTTATTCTGTGATATCCAGTACTTCAGAAACCCAGTCATAAACTCTTTGGTATATCTGTCTGTATTCTGATGGTGAGCCTGAGCCCTGACCTCTTCCTGTCTCTTGATAAATCAAGGACTTTGTGTACCACTTGGTTATCGTGAGCACAACTCTTTTCAGACTTTCTAAATCCCTGGCTTATTTTTAAGGCATCAGGAAGGTTGAAAGGCAGTAGCTTTTCAGTGACCCTCTAAGGGATAAGTGAGTAACAGTAATCTCTCTTATGAACCCTAGAAATAGAATCATCATCATGATAAAGCCCTGAGATCAGGAGACACTGTGTGAAATCTGGGCCATTAATACAGAGCTCACAGGGGAGTCTCTGATGCTGTCACAACATTCAGTGCCCCAGGCTGCAGGGGGTCTCAAATGCTGACATGCTTCCTAAGCTAGAAGCATGGAGCCACAGCCAGTTCCCAGGGGCATCTGCTTAGAGGTTCGGGTGGACTTTGTTCCTCCTGGTCTGAGCACCAGTGTCACTAAATCTAGAGAGCCAATGACAGAGAGTTTGCTGCTGTCCAGAGTCCTCTTTCCATCTGCAGAGATAGCAGAGAACACGGTCCTGAAAAGACCTGGCTGCTCTGGACTGCACTACCACAGCCACTGCTGACCACAGCCCCCGAAGCTTCAGGAATCAGGGCAAAGAATTCTAAAGCCAAAGCTCCATATCAACTCAGGACCCCAGGCCTCTACTAAACACTCAGAGTTTATACAATACAGGATCACTGCAACCAGGTCTGTTGTGAAAGTATAAAAGATTAAAAAGCACAGTGTATCTGATAGCTCTCTTGTTACCGTGACCAAATTCCTGACATAAAGTAGGGGGGATTCATTTGGCCTCACAGAAGACACGGTGAGGGAGGTGCTAGTGGTTACACTGCCTTCTTACTCATATCTTGATATGAGATGAGAGAAAGCAAGAGAGAGAGCAAGAGAGAGAAAGAGAGAGAGAGAAGAGAGAGAATATGAATATGTGGGAATCATGGCAAGGATATAACCTTCAATCCACACTCTCCAGTGATCCCATTTCTCTGATGAGGCTCCACTGATTAAAGGCTCCACAGCCTCAAAAACACCACCATCATCTGGGGACCAAGTGTTCAAACACAGGGGCTTGTGGGGAACAGTTCACATTCCAACTACAATAGATAGTCATACCACAAAGTAGAACAAAAGCTTACTTTTAATTTAATTGAAAAAAAATCAACTATATTTTAACTCAGGTGGGGTGTGGTGTCCCCAGAGGGGAATCAAAGGCATCTTTGGGTTACGTGTAAGACAGATCCCTGATAAACGCTGACAGGCCTTCCTGTTCTGGTCTCCTACATCCTCAGTGTAGTTAACATATTTGGGTAAGAGAAGGAATTTGAAATTAAAAAAAAAAAAAAATCACTAAATTAGCTTCTGTTCTGTTCACCACATGTGCTCTCTATCAGATAACTGATCACCAAAACTTGTATAACCGGTGAGAAGCCTGACTGTTTGTATTACGTCTTCTTTTCTTACTTTTTCAAAATTCATAGCTAGGCATAGTGACGCACACATCTAATCCAGCTCAAGGGAGGCAGAGGCTGGAGGTTCAGGAGTGTGTAGCCAGCAGAGGCTACACAGGGAGAACATGTCTCAAAACAAACATGCATGAAAAGAAAACTAAGCAATGTAAACAATGATAGAAACCTCATTCCCTCCCAGGATGGACGGGCAGATGACATCACGACTCCTCCTGGGAACTGTCTCCTCAGGTTTTTGACAGACTCTTAAATGCCTCTTTTTCCCCTCTCTTTTTCCTATTCATTGTTCTTCAGTGAAAGAAACCTGATCTTACCATTATGTTTACCATGGCTAAGAGAGGCAGGACTAGGGCTGAGCTGCACCCACCGTGTCTTCCTTTCTGACCTTATTTTCACACTGACGATAGCATCCTCTGTTCCTGGAACTCTGCACTGACAGTACTTTTATGACCCAGGATTTTTCAATTTCTTATCCAAAGCCAACCTCATCTAAGGTTCCCAAATTTATGGGCACAGGAGATGACATGTGGGATTAAACTCTTGACAGATTTCCAGCAGCAATCTGACTTTGTGGTGGCCAGGCTCCATTTGAGAGGAAATGGGGAAGTCTCTGGCCCAGGAGTTGGCATCTTGCTTCCTGTGAAGGACCATTCCTTTGACCCATTCAGTTCTTCCTCTGTCACGACTCCAACTCTGCCAGCATTGACTGAAGGGCCCTCTGTCCTTCCCCAGGCTTTCTGAGCTTTGCTGCTGTTGCAGCCATTTTACTGTTTG
>NW_008342003.1:1672319-1698362 GCF_000622305.1 Nannospalax galili | reverse complement strand
TCAGGGAGCCCAAGGTAGGAACTCAGGGCAGGAACCTGGGGGCAGGAGCTGGAGCACAGGCCATGGAGGAATGCTGCTTACAGGCTTGCTCCCTTGGCCCCTGCTCAGCCTGCTTTCTTATGCAACACGGGCCCACCTGCCCAGGGGTGGCACCACCCACAGTGGGCTGGGCCCTCCCACATCACTCATCAAGAAGATGCCCTTCAGACATGGCCACAGGCCAGTCCAATAGAGACAATTCCCCAATTGAGGCTCCCTCAACCCAGGTGTGCCAAGTTGACACTAAAGCTATCAGCACAGGTCCCCTCCTATTGTGCAGGCCTTAAGTCCAATTAGACAGCTGTCAATTACCCCCAAGATAAAAGTGGCACGATTGCATTAATAGAGATAATTGGACAGGCTCGCGGTTTGCAGGATTGACAGCAAGGTAGGACCATTGATTGGTTTTTTCTGTTGGCAGCTTGCATAGTAATTTCTTACATTAGGAAAGGTAGTCTTTGGGGAGGAGGAGCCCTAGTCACTTCCAGCTCAATTGCTCCAGTCCTATGTCTGAAGAATATCATATCTTCAGCAAATAGAGATTTAACTTAAAGTTCTGAGAGGCAAACACAGGCTGTGAGAACAGCCTATGTTATTTTGAGAGTCTATTGACTCATGAGATTTCTTACTAGATCCTAAATACATTTCTTTATATTTATAGGCAAGTATAGCTCTCACTGGATATATGCATATATATATATCTTCTTTGATAAATCAAGAAACTTATCTTTTGCAACAGATGGAGACTATTAGAAAATTGTATGACTAGTCAAAATGCATAAAATAACTAATTATGAAGTGTCTAGCATAACTGATACATCGATAATAAAACCTCTACTCATAAGGCTCAGGGGACAAGGCTCAGAAGAAGGTACAGAAAAATCGCAAGAGCGAAAAGGATGAGATTCCTGCTGTTAGATAATGCATTCTAGACATCAGAGGGAGGGAGCACCCATGGAATCTCCACAGAATGCTCGGTGGTTTGAGTGAGAATGTCCCCCATAGGCTCCAAGTATTTGAATACTTGACCCCAGTTGGTGGTGCTGTTTGCGGAGCTTTAGGAGGTGTGGCCTTGCTGGAGGAGGCATGTCACTGCAGGTGGACATTGGCGTTGAGAGTTTTTAAGTCTTTTCCAATTTCCAGGTTTTTTCCTCTGCTTCCTGTGCCCACTTGAAGTTGAGAATTCTCTACTTTCTGTGCTGGCTGCCTCCTGCCATGTCTTCCCACCATGATGGACTTTTCTCTCTGGAACCCAAAACCTAATAAACTTTTCCTTCTACAAGCTGCTTTGGTCATGATGTTTCATCACAGCAACAGAAAGCAACTAATACAGTATGATAGACTAACAAGATCTTCATAATGATGAAATCAGTTGACATGCCAGTGTAGATGAAGGAAACTTCACAGATCCCACTTCTAGATGAAGAATAATAGGAATCAATAGATAGTGAGGGAAAGAGGATCAGTTTTCTCCATGGGCTAGCTCTCTGATAGTTTATTTAATCCTGTGTTGAGTCCTAGATTCATGTATACATGAGCACCACAAAATGGACTCAGTGCACTGTATGTATACATATGTATATTTATAAATGTGTGCATGTATGCAACAAAAAATAAGAGAATAAGAAATTGAGAGGAAGTGGAGATACATGGGAGGAATTGGGCGGGTATGGGGATGGGTGGAAATGAGGGAAATATGAAACCCTCAAAGTCACTAACCCTATAAAAATAAACTGTTATCATCATAAAAAGTAGTGTTGGGACCAGTAAAATCATACTAAATGACAGCAGTATAAAACCTCTCCACAATTTATATTTTCAACATTTATACACATTATAAATCTGATTGCAGTTCCTTATGACAGGGTAATTATTACAGATACTAGAGATACCTAAAATATTTATCTTGTTTTTTAAAACAACTTTTCTGATGTTTAACATTTTAATGTATTTCGTATCATTTTGCTTATCTAAATTTATGCCAAAATTTTGAGAATTTCTTTCCAAATGAAAATTTATTTTCTGTGGTTTTGTAGCATATATATAACACAGATTTATAGATCACACTGGCTGTGATAATCAGAAAGGAATTAGTCATATGAGTAAAAACGTAATATTCAAGTTCCCATGAGGTCCTGAGATTTGGTCCACACTCAGCTTGCTAGCTACATACAGGTCACATCTCAGACCCTCAAATCATTCTTTTCTCTAATTCAGTTCTGAGTATACGAACTCTCACTTACCAGGTAGGTTCGAGGGTTTTGATTTTTCTGTTTTATAAATTTTTTTTCATAGTTTCCATTTTAGTTTGGCTGAATGCTTGCAGTATCCTTTTTTTTTTTTTTTTTTTTTTTGATTTTCACATCTTAATTCAGTGATCATTTCCTTCAACACCTAGTACTGAATGGTTCAATGAACACCACATAGGCAGTTTGATTTACCAGCTCAGGTGCTGATGAAATTTTGTGAATCTTTTGTGGTTTTGTTCCATTTATGCGTACATTGCATGGTGAATATCAAACATCTAGATCACTTCTTAATCATTTCCATGAGATGTACTTTGGTTTGTGTGCTGAGATAATTTTGGATGATGTTTTGATACCAAAAATGTTTTATAGATTTAACTTCTTGCCCTGAAGAGTCCACCATAATTATGTATCTCAGTTTTTCTAACACTGTTCAAATTTCCACCTCAATTTCATATTTCTTTGTCACTGTGTTTTACCATATCACCCTCTGTTTTTCATCAATACTTTAAAATTTATTTTTAATGGTGTAAAAGCATTTAACAGAACTGTCTTATCTGTTCCTGAGCAGAGGGTTCAGCAAGTTAAATGTGTTCATGTCCTCATGGAACCAGTCTCTACGTTTGCCTCTTGTAAAATGGAGACTAACACCCAACTACTAAGGGTCTCCACTTCTTCCCTCTGGGAACCGGCAGTCTCCTTTGTCTTTCCATGGATGTGACTGCTGTGGATAATCTATGTAACTTGCATACCCTAGGACTTGGCTTTTGGTAACTGGTTCATTCCACGTAGTACAGCATTTGCAAGGTCTACCCTTGTTATAGCATGGACCACAATTTCATTCTTCAGTGCTGAAAAGTGGTCTATTTTCTGTTGCCAGTAACCGAATGCCAGGGCCCTGGAGTGATAAAGAACATGGGTTTTCTTTGGCCAGCAGTTCTGGTCACATGTTGATGGTCCACTCTGGTGATGGCCTTTCTGCTGTCAGACTCCCAGTGTAGTGAAAGGGACCTCATGACAGCATGCAGGAAGTGTGTTTATCTCCTGGGCTTTCTGCCATTCATGTTCAGTCATGGGGCTCTACCCTGATGTTCTTGTCTGATCTTAATCATCCTCCAAAGGCCTCACCTGAATATTGTACTTGGATTAAGTTTCCTTATACTTACTAATTTACAATGGAAATTAAATTGCAGTGCATGGATTCTTGCTCACAACACACCCAGACCTCAGCAGGCTGATGAAGATCCCTTGGTATATACATTTATTGGTCTACCAGTAAACACGTTTTTTGCTACCAAGCAGTAATGAGCATGAATTCAGTAATGTTCTTAGAGGTGAAAATTGTTCTCCTGAACATTTATGTTCAATAAAATGTTAAACAGTTGCTGTCACATGTGGTAT
Source organism: Nannospalax galili (assembly GCF_000622305.1). Classification (NCBI taxonomy): domain Eukaryota; kingdom Metazoa; phylum Chordata; class Mammalia; order Rodentia; family Spalacidae; genus Nannospalax; species Nannospalax galili. The sequence continues at coordinate 1,694,676 of NW_008342003.1, read as the reverse complement.
GTTCTAAATGTGGCAGCATTTTCCACCTAAACTCCACCTGACCTTCCTCCTTTGTAATAGAACAGGTCTACCCAGTGCTTGTGGTTGAATTATTAACAGAGCCCTTTCCTATAATGTGACCTATCCTTGATAAATCTAATATGTAAGGTGCAATGTCAGCTGTCCAGGGTTTAAGGTTAGAACCCACTGCAGTCACTCAGCACCTGAGGTGGTGGTTAGAAAGCACAGAACTTGGTGTCTATCAACGTGTTTGCCGAAAAAGCTGAAGGACAGATTTGCTTCCTGCTGTGCATCCTGACATAAATGACATGGTAATTTCTAGGTCTTCATAGATTTTATTTCCCCATATTGGTCCATACCATTTTGTACAGAAGAGGATGTTTTAGAAAACATTTATTTTGAGGTTAAAAGTCATATTCTGATTTCAGTTATACACTTACCCACCTCAGTAGAAAAAAATTAGATCAACAAAACTTCTATGTTTCAACAAAATGACATAAGTGTAGAAACCAGTTTAACTGATTAGATTAATGATAAAATTCTTTTTCTGAGATAAGTTTATGATTAGTGTGGTAGAGCTTGTGGGTAATTATGACTTTGTTGCAAGTAGTTAAAAATTGATAACAATAAATAAGAATTCCTTTACAACTCTAAGCTACTAATGTACTATAATTCCTTACTTTGTCTTCAAGTGAAATTAGGGTCTTTACAGTCCATTTTTAAATCCACATGGTTTTACTATCAAATGGTCTCCACAGCTTCTGATCTGCTGCAGGGTGTAGATAAGGCTTCCTGGCTGGATTCCCAGGCAGGTTGTCACTTTAAAGTCTCTTCTGCTCTTTGTGTGTTTGATCATCTGGGTTTCTCTTCCTGTAATCCCCTGTCCTAACCTTTAGCGTTCATCCCATCTTAAAAACACAGGCATCTTCCTAGCAGATACTGAATGAGATTCGTGTGATTGCCTTACCTCTAAGTGCTTACAGGACCCTCCATCCTTCCAGGATTGGAAACTCCACCAAGATCCACTTCTTGAAAATAAAGAGGAGTGAATCCATTTACACTCAAGCAATTGAATGCTTCACATCTTTCTTCAAGGGAGTCTAATGATGTTTTCCAAGTTAACCAGTCTCTTCCCTGGAACACTTGAACACAAAGCTGTAACAATGCCCTCAGCGCAAAGGGGGTTGTTTACACCCAACAAAATTCATTCTTCAAAAATTAGGAAACCTATGAGAGAGAGAGAGAGAGAGAGAGAGAGAGAGAGAGAGAGAGGAAAGACTTGTCTCTTTTCAATCTCAGGCAGGGTGAAACAAAATATTCCACGAGAATATAGGGACAGGGATAGAAACACACTGGCTTTTCTGAAACGGTTATTTCCACCAAGAAGGAAAGGATTACACGTTACTGGCGGGATATAACAGTACATAAGGATCCTCTTATACTAAAGCAGAGCCTCTTAAAAAGACTTGCTTTAGAGTGAAGGCAACCCTAACACACATGACCCCAGCACTAGAAGAACACAGGCCCATGCTTTTCCTTACTGGAAAATACGTGTCCATTGTCTCCAGCGGTGTCATTTCCTAAAGTCCATTAAATGTATGTTGAGTCATGGTGAGTATATTTCCATGCCTCCACAGTTAAACTGTGTTATAAAATGGAGCCAGCTCGCATTAGGAAGCATATGTCGTGCATATCAGTAGTGCACTTCGACGCTTCTCACAAACGGCATCATTTAAACATCTCGAAGGTCTTGTGGGACAAATAATAACTTGCAAGTCAGGAAATGTGTCTCAAAGGCATTAACTTATTGTGGAACCAAAGTTTATTTTGGCATATGGTTTGAGGATACAATCCATCATGGCAGGGACCAGGAATTAGCAGGTATGTGAGGTGACTGCTCATATTACATGTTCAGTCAATAAGTAGAGAGAGGGGCTGCAGAGACAGTTCAGTGGTTAAAAGCACACATTGCTCTTGCACAGGACCACAGTTTCATTTCCAGACTGCTTAAAGTAACTTAAAATCATCGGTACCTCCAGTTCCACTGGGCTGAGTAACTTTTCTGGCTTCCTGGGGCTCCTGCCTGCACGTGGTGCACACATGCTCACACAAGCACATACATATTAAATACATTTAAAGAATTAACATTTTTAAAAGAAGCAGAGATAAACGAACACTTTTCCCTCCTTATGCAGTTTGGGACACTAGCCCATGGGACAGCGCTGCCACATTCAAGTCGTATCATCCTTACTCTGTTAAATCTCTCTAGCAACTCTCTCCTAGACATGCCCAGAGTTGTGTCTCCTAGATAATTTCAAGTCCAGACAAATTGACCGAAATTATTTACCTTAGGCAGTCACTGTAATACCTGCACGCTCCTCCTAAACCAGTAAAGGTAGCCAATGTGGCACATGCTGTTCTGTGTGGTTGGGAAGTGGCTACAGGTAAAGCTCGTGATGAACACATACCTGGTAGAATTTACTTTTCCAGCTCAGTTTAACTTTCAAGTCATTTAATATGCTGCACAACCTTTCCATCCCCACTGTGGCCAATCCCCCATGAAGAAAGCTGTGTCCATATCTACAGGGCACTCAGAAGAAAAGGCGCACAGGAGGTGGGCACGGGGAGGAGTCCTTATTTGCTGCAGGGTATCAATTCAGTCAACAAGGTGATTATGTAGCCTCTATGAACGGCGCCAAGTTCCCTTCTGAGTCATTCTTGATCACTGAGAGATGAGAGGAGACATTTCCCTGGACCCACAGGGCAGAATCCACATCTCACTTGACTCTGACATTACTGCTTCCTCATAGGCCTGGATGCGGCTCCCCACAGTGCTGTGGGTAACGTTCTGTCACTAAGTCCATCATAAGTCATGATGATACTTTCTTGAACTCTTAGGCACATTCTACCCTCTCCATCCTCTTTCTACTGAATAACTCTCAGCTGTTTTTGCTGATTCTCTCAAAAATCAACAAGCAAAAATTTAAAACTAGAGTTACTTAAGTTGTGTTTCTGGATTCAAATTCTTACTTCCAAACCCATTTTCTTCAGACCTTTAAAACCATCACTGGATTGGTTCACAGTGTTTCAAGGCGTACTTTCATTCTGTCTGCACTGGGTCTTTTCTTCCCCATCACCACATGTAGTAAATTCACAAATCCATTTAATTTTGAAAATCAGGTGTGATTACTCATTATTCTTCTCATCATATCATAGATTATATCTACCTCATATTTCTTAAGTTCCACCAAAAATATTTCTTTAATCTAAGCTGCACACAACTTTAATCCTAGGAATTGGGAGACAGAGGCAGGAGAATCTCTATGAGATAGAGGCTAGCCTGGGCTACATAGTGAGTTCCAGGCCAGCAGAAGGGCTACAGGAAAATCTTATCTCAAATAAAATGTATTTCTTTAATCTAACCAGTAGTTTTCTCCTTAATTGTACCATCACTGTTAATACCTCTATTCTAGACAACTGTGAAAGTCTTGTGTGGACTCACAATTCTTTTTCCAGTTAATATCCTGAGACTTAAAATAATAAAGGATAATTCATATCACTTCTTGTCTTCCCATATTACTATTCCAAATAGTAAAATTCTCATTATTACGTCAAAAGGCCTCTTCTTAGATCAAATGTTACTTCTTCAGATACACTTTTGTTGGCCTAAAATTCAAACTAAGATACTATGATCATGTCTGATGAGACAGAGATGAGTAGGCAGCTCAGGCACGGAACATTTGCCTACTATCAAACAGGCCCGTGGTTTGCATCCCAGCACTATAGAAGCAAACAAATGATTAAAAACAAATAATAGTAAACACAAAATAAAATTGATCAAATGGTACTTGGCTGAAATTTTAGCAGAAAACAGAGATGAGAACAGAAGACTATGTGCTTAGAACATTAAGGAGTTAGGAACGTGTGGTCCTCCTACTACCACCACAACATTCATCTTCAAAGGGCCAAAGTGATGCTAGCTTTCCTTCTCCCTCTCCCTTGGTCTCCAAGTGGGGGGGGAATTTGCAGAACTACATGTGGATGAACAAGCCTGGAGACTGGGGCATCACATACGACCTGGGCTGTGAGATTTGCTTAAAGGATGTAAGATCTTGAATGGCTCAGACACCTTTAATGTCTGAAATGACATCTTATTCTAGTTTGAACAGTTTTGACTTTCTAGGTCTGCCTGCTGTGCCATCAATGGCTGGGGAAGGATGACTGCAGACTGCTTAAATCCAGTAGTGGGAGAAGAACAGGACTTTAAGTTATGAATAAAAATATCTCCATTCATTAAGAACCACCCTTCTAGCTTCTTTTCTGTTGCTGTGATAAAAACACATTGACAAAAAGCAATGGAGAAAAGATTTACTTGGCTTAAAAATCATAGCACAGAGCTCATCATTTCAGGGAATTTAAGGAAAGGACTTGAACAGGTGAGTCACATCATGTACATAATCGAGAGCAGAGGGAGAAGAAATGCATGCATGTTTTCCTGTGTATTTGCCTACTAGTACTCAGCTCAATTTCTCCACTATTAATAGGTCAGGACTGCCTGCCTATGGAATGTTTCTGCCTACTGTGGCCTGGGTTTTCCCAAATCAAGTAACTTAATCAGAAAAGTCCCCCATAGACACGCCCACAGACCAAGACAGTGTATGCAACCCCTCATTGAGGCTGTCTTCCAGGTGATTCTAGGTTGTTCAAGTGAACAGTTAAAGCTAACCATGAAAACCACATATATTCCTGGGGATTTCTCTCAATGTCCACCTCTTCCTAGGTGACAGAGTCTCATAAGTGCAAGAGCCATGCTCAGCACCACCACTAACAAATGTTGAGTATATGCATAGCGGACTAGCCTCAAACTCATGAAGATTTGTTTCCAGATTGTGATTTCTGGAAATAAAGTCAGGTGGCACCACACCTGGCTTGAAAGCTTTTTTTTTTTTTTTTCCTCTGTTTGTCCAGCTGGCCTGGAACTCGTTATATAGACCAGACTGCCAAATTGGCCTCCATCACCCAGAGCTCTGTTTGCCTCTGCCTCAAACATGACGGAATTAAAGGCATGTGCCATCACACCCAACCCTTGATGATCAATTTTGAATAATGCTCCTGACTCACATCTCAGTGTGTAGGTAAAAATATCTGCTGAAAATTCCTATAGAACAAGTGCCCTTGAGTTGAATTCTTCTGTGACCTTTCAAATTTCACATTTATATTTCCCCAATTGATTAAAGAATGAATAAAATAGGTTGAGGGGATATCTCAGTGGGTAAAAGTGCACGCCAAGCCTGATCACTGTGTTTGGGTCCCTAGTTCCAATGTGATGGTACAAATCCATAAGTCCATAATCCAGCACTCCTAGAGAAACATGGGTGGTAGAGACAGAGAATCTCTGGAAACATGAAGCACCATCTACCTTGGAGTATGTGGTAAGGAGGAGAAACAACTCAGTGACTTGAAGGACCTTGTTCCAAATCAAGGTAGAAGGCAAAAGCCTGCTACTGAAAGGTGTCCTCTGACTTTCAATATATGCTGTGGCACACATGTACCCACACTCACTCATATCTCACACATACATACACACAATGTAACAGCCAGCAATATAACTTAAAGATGAAGGAAGAATAAAACAGGTTTTTTCTCCCCCCAAGCATCAAAGGTTAAGCCATAGCCTTGGCTCATTTGTGGACAGTAATTCGGTTGAATAAAGCTACAGTTTTGGTCATGTTTTGGTGTATGTCAATGTGGACATTCTGTTGCCACTTCAAACAACCACATCTTACCTGTGTTCCCATTCCTACATATTTGGAAACACTCAGTCTGACTGATCTGCTGCTGCTCAGACATTTGGAGCCTCATGTATTTACAGTCAGATGTCACTCAGGGCTTCCCAGATGTAATGAGAGTTGGCTGTACAGGAATAGTGGTTTTAGAGTAGAAAAATCCTCAACACACAAGGGCATGTGATGACTTTGTTAGGTCCAAATAATAACATTCAACTGAACAAAGCAAGCTACATGTGAAAAGCTGGAGCTAATTTAAGAAGGAGCTTCAAGACATAGGTAGCAGTAAGCACTTTCTTTTGGAATCACACATAAAACACCAAATCACATCACAGAGACAGAGCCCAGTGCACCTCAGCTATGGAACTCTGTGTAGGTCACTTCATACAACACTGACATCGCCATCACTACCTGGCACCCTCATTGTAAACTGAATATCAAGTAATAACAGGGTAGGGGAGCAAACGATAAATAGTGACATCCCTAGCTTACCACCTCTTCCTTCAGTCCTTACATTATGGTTTCTTGACTGCTTCTCATGTTACTTGATGTAACTTCTCCCTGTGTTGCTGGTGATGTTTCCTGTCTTCTATTTTGTTTTTCCTTAAATAAGTTTCCTCCAAGCTTCTCCCGAAGGAAGACCTGAAGGGTGAGATCTGTAGTGCAGGGAAAACATGCACTTACATTCCCTGTATAACACCAGATTACACAGACACACAGACATACAGACACACAGACAGACAGACAGACAGACACACACACACATATTCATGCATACACATAAACACACCACACATATACACACATTCATTCACACACACATCGGCATACATACCACACAAACATACACACATGATGGTGTGATGAGAATCAGTATATTATGGAATTTCCACATTTCTTGAATTGATGGTCATATTTCTATTCCATAGAGAGACTTTGCCAACCTAATGTTTGGAATACTGCAACATAAAGTCCCTTTTTTGGCTAGTTTTAAATTATCACTTTGAGAGCTGGAGAGACGACTCAGTGGTTAAGAGCAATGGCTACTCTTGCAGCGGATCTGAGGATCTGGGTTCAGTTCCCAGTATCAACATGGGGGCTAACATCAGTAGGTAACACCAGTCCTAGGGGTTCCAATGCTCTCTTCTGGTCTTCACGGCCACAAGGATGTACAAGGAACCTACATATATATTTAGGCAAAACACTTATACACATAAAAATAAATAAATATTTTTAAAAATACTTCTGAATAAGCTTAAATGGAGTATATTTTAGGTTACTGTACATGACAATTTACATAAAGAAGCCAACACGGAGTCATGCGTACATAGGAAATAATCCATAAAGAGGATGAAATATGACTAATTAAAACGAGGACAGAACATGATATACTGCGGCTGATCGAACGTTTACAAAATGAAGAAAAGAGTTGTTGCATAGGACTGTCCCCTGAATGACAGTGGGCAGATGCCATCTTCCCAAGCTGGGTTACATCCACTTGCCTATGGTCATCACAGCCAAACCAGGGCAGGCAGAGTCACCCACAGTTTCCAAGGGGAAGTACTAAGGTACCTAAGCCTCTCGTAGAAGAGTAGGCAGTATTTGATATTTTCTCAAATGCAAAGTATATTCATGAAAATGTGAAAAATCTGGTAAATAGACATATTTCCAGGCTCATTTTTTCAATTACCTATTGCACACAGAAGTTGTTTATTTGTTGAGGAATGAATTATTTCCTTTAGCTAAGAAACTATACCCTTCATAATCACCTTAAGCTAATATGACACATTAGACAACTGATGGACAGAAGCCAGAGTTCAGCCTCCTGTGACAGTTTAGTTATGTTCACAATAAAGTTACCAAATATTATCTTTTCTTATCATACAGTTTTAGGAAAACAAGCACCATCCTAGAGCCCTTTAGCTCTCTCTTGCTCAATTTATTAACAAATTGAAAGATTTCTTCTTTTCAGAAGTCTACAGGTTCTAAAATAACATTCTGACCTACAGAGAAAAAAATATTTTCTTTAATTTAGTTTCCCCTACTAGCATAATCACTTCAAATAGATTATTATAAAATTACCTTCCAAATGACTGAATTTTAATAAAATAACATTCCTACTATCTTAAAGCTCTCATAAAGAACCAGACTTCAGCATAGTTTGAAAATGATTTCACCTTCTCTAAAGGCTTCTTGATCTTTTCAACTTCAGTTAGCTAACATTTTGGAATCATGTTCTGTCTTGTCGGCGACTTCTATTTGACTGCCACTGCACTAGCAGCATTTTATCATAGTATTGTACCTCATGTCTTAAAGGGACTTTTGGGGCATCTTGAGTCTCTAATTAAACGTCCATAAAAATGCTCATTGTTATTTTTTTTAATTGCATAAATGTAACCCAAAGCCTTGTTAGTTCTCCTCAGTCTCGGCCAGTAAGCCCACAACTGTCTCCTAACTTTGAGCTGTATGAGCGTCTGATATCTTTCTCACCTTCATTTGATCAAAACTTTCCAGCTTTCCTCAACATCCAGGTGAGTGATGGGTGAGGTCGCCTGGGATTCTCCTTTTCAGACTTTTCTCCTTGTTATTTAAAGTCAGTGTTTGCCTCCAGGAGCAAGGACAGGAACATACTTGTCACCTGCCTAGAAGAAATAAGTTCCCACATAAGGGGCAGTGTCTCAGTTGGAAAACTGTTGTGTAAGTGTGAGGACCTAAGTTTAGATCCCTAGCACCCACACAGAAATGGCATGGTCTTATGCTCTAGTAATCGTAGTGCTTGGAGCTGGGTATACTTGTATCCCAGGAGACCATTCTGGCTGATGCATTGAGATCCAAGCTTAATAAGAGACCCTGTCAAAAGTAGAGATCAGCAGAAGAAATCATACTATGTAGATTCTGGCCTTCATATGTGTGTGTTCGTATGTGCAGGTACATGCACATGCACATAAACAGGTACACATGAACAGATCCCTACACACACACACACACACACACACACACACACACACACGAGAAGAACTAGGTGTTCACAATTTTTAAAGCTTTAGTTTCTCTGTTTGTTACCCACACCAAGGAGGATGGGATTAAAATTTAAAATGTCACTTTCCCCCGGCCAACCCTCCCCTGTGCTTCCTTCTCTGTCCTCTCCAGTCTTCCTGAAATTCACATTCATAAGGCAACTGCGACATCACCTAGTATTTCATCTGCATCTGAAAGTCCAGAACTCCAGTATGAAAAATGGATGATTAATGAATTTATCCGCATGACAGGTTAAGATTAATTACAGAAAATGCAAATTAGTTACCATACAGAGTCCCCAGCAACAGCCTACGATGTATTTTATATTGGGCTGGAAAACAGCACTATTGTTTTAGACTTTGTAAGGGATTAAACACAGGGAGCATAATTTATTGTACTAAATCAAAAGGGACATTTACCCCAAAATACCATGTTGATGCTCTTTTCTATGAAATCTTACATTTCCAATGTATTGCTGTTTTTAAAGTTTTTGGCTACAATGTGTTTTTATATTGGTCAATAGTCTTCTATCTCATAAGTATGTGATTACAGTTCTTTGGTAAAAACTCTCCCCACTGCTTTACTATTCAAATCTCATTCCTGTAGTTTGAACAACTTTACCATTCATATGGAAGTCATAGCCTATCAAGATGGGCCAGTTTACTGCTGCATAGAGTTAGCAACATACTCGTGGACCTCCTATCTGAAGAGTTTGCCCCTCTAGAAAGGCCTGCATATTATTTCTTTGGTTAGCAAAGGGGACATGAGATTTCTTTCACTGTATTTTTGTCTCTTACGGAAGAAAATGAATACATCAACGTCAAAATAATTGACCAATGTACTCTTCAAAAATGTAAAAGTCAGAAAGACCAGGAGAAGCTCAATTGAATGCTTGACCAGAAAAAAATATTTTCTTTAAAATGTTTTTATTACTTTTATTTTATTTTGTGTATGAGTGTATTGCTTGCATGTATGTAAGTGAACCTGTGTCTTGAAATGTCCATGGAGGTCAGAAGAATATGTTGAGTCCCCTGGAATTGGAGTCATGGATAGGATAGTTGTTATCCACCTGTGGGTGGTGGGAACTGAACCTAGGTCCTCTGAAAGAGCCCCCAGTGCTATTAACTGCTGGTCTACCTCTCCAGCACCAGAAAAGAAATATTTTAATTTAAGATCTGCTGAAAGTAGATAATGTTATACCATTGACAGCCTTCTAAAGATGATCATCTTTTGGTTTTCAGAATTGGATGTTTATAAAATATCTTAATGTGATTTTATTTCTCTTTTATAAGTCTAACGTTTACTCACTATAGAAGGGTAATGTATTTTATTGTCAAGTAGGGCCTTTTTTCCTATAGACATTTCTCCATAGCATAGCATATCATCTTTATTCCCTTTATATTATTTTTCAAGTAAAAAGGCAGTAGAAGTTTTACTTTCTTCTACACACAAGTGCTTAATTTTCAAGAGAGCACTTAGAGAAAGAATATATTTATAAAAACATCATAAGCTACATCTGTGTTTCTGTTTTCATTTTGGAGATTATAAAAATCTAAATTCACACGGATATATTGAGAAACACGGAACTGACAATTTAAAGATACTCTATTTGATGCAGACTTTTCTAGGCATGAGAAAAGAACACTAGAACTGATTCTCAAACAGCCCCTTCTAATTCCTCTCAGCCCCACAGAGGCTCCTGGGTCACATCTGGCCAGCTGGCTGAGGGCTCTTTTTCAAGCTGTAGGGCATGCCCTCTGGTGGCAGCTCACACTGGGGATGGGCTGCAAAGAATTTTCATTCCTCGGTATGTCTCAGTAAGGCAATTGCTAATTAATCCCCCCAGACTCCAGAGTCAGCACAAAACTAAAGTCAAGCTCTTGAGAACCACTTAGACTTTGCAGAGGTCTGATTCTCTCTTCAGAGACGGGTAGGTATCTGGGTAAGAGAAGAGACAGACCGTATTAGGGGTTTGCAAGCTGTAGGGCCTCCTCAGCCTTCTCTGCACTCATACGTTGAAAACATCCATAACAATAAAAACAACTGTTATGTCTGTTTCAACAAGACTCATGTATCGAAGTGAAGCAATGGCTCAGGCTTCTTCTTTTCTTTCACATAACAGATATCTCACAGCTTCATTCTAGTTAAGGATGTGCATTATTTACTTTCCTTGTTATTGTGATAAAATAACTGAAAAAACCAATTCAAGATACGAAAGGCTTGTTACGGCTCAGTATTTGAAAGGACAGAGTCCATTACGGCAGGGAAGAAGTCATAGTGGAGTTCAGGGTGCAAGAGTGTGTGGCCGGGGCTCTCGTACCTCAAGGAACCAAGCAGGAGAGGGCCTGGGGATAGAAGCACGGAACGGCTATAACGCATAAAGCCTGTCCCTCAGAGATTCCCCCCTTCCACTCTTCCCTGCTTCCTGAAAGTTCCACAACCTTCTTAAACAGCACCACCCTCAGGGGACCAAATGTTCAAGCCACGGGCCTATGGGGGCACTTCACATTTAAACTACAACAGGGTATGCAAAGGAATACTCTGGGGGCAGGTTTTTAGATATTACAATAGCCATAGAAGCTGAAGAAAGAATTCTATAGAAACAGTTAAGACCAAAGTCATGGACACCTTTTCTGAGAACTTTAGAATCCCCAGTAAAATGTAGATTATTACATCAGTAACAAGGTGAGAGAATTGCTCTGTGTAAAAATAAAAGCCTCTGAAATAAGACAACTTGTGTTACACTTCACACAGTTGTGAAACTCCTTAAAAAACTTTGCCCCTTAATTCTCTTTTCTATGAAACATAAATGAAATATATCCTTAAATGATAAGTACCATTGTATATATGAACTAAGATACTGCATTTCCTGGAACCGGTATCAGATAACTTTAAAGCAAACTGTCACAGCAATTAAGATACTATAAAGTCATTGCAAAGTCTGATTGACTCTCTCAGAGGATTTTAAGGCTTTCCATTTTATAACACCAAGCAACTCTTCCTAACACTTTCCTCCTATATACAGTGAACACATCACAGTACGAGAGCCTCCTCTCCAGGCTCCACACGTCATGCTGTACTCTGCCCTGTCAGCTTCCTCAACTCCTTATTAAATGTCTTTGAGTTTTTTTCTTTTTAGTCACACATTAAAAAATTTACTTATATTTACTAATTGGTTGGTATTGGTTTTTCTTTTATGAGAAAAATATGCCATAAGGAGCCCTTGCTATATGTCACATGCTAAGAACATAGCTTAGCTCAGAATATTCAGCAAGAATTTGCAATAGAGTAGAACAGGACTACGGTAAAGGAAGGATGATGGGAAAGGGGAACCAACACTAAAGGCCTCTAGAAAAAGCCATATGGAAGCCTGCTGCTATGAAGCTTTCAAAACTGCATACGTATACATTATTACAAAGATTAAAAGTGAATGACCTTATAACCGGGAAACAGTACCCCATTAGATACCATAAAAAGCCCAATGCCAGGAATAGATTCCCTCTTTTAAAGCTGTTAACGCAGGATCCCACAGACTATCGAACAATACTGGCCATCGCCTCTGTTTGTTTATCCCCCAGAACTTGATAGTAAGACCATTTTGCTGGACACTACAACAAACAAGTAGAAATAAAGCTGCTGTTGACTTCAAAGCTGCATCTCTACTGGCTGGCTTTCATAGTGCTGGAGGATCCAGCCCAGCGCATTGGACAGCTAAGTTGTCAACTTGACATACACAGGTAGAGGGACTCTAGGGAAATTTTCTCTTTTGGATTGGTCTGTGTCTATGTCTGTGGGGGATTTTCTTCATTATTCAATGATGTGGGAAGGCCTAGGCCACTGTGGGCAGTGCCACCTCTGGGCTGTTGGTCCTGTATGGTATAAGAAAGCAGGCTGAACACAGGGCAGGAGACCAAATCGGTAAGCACCACCCCTCCGTGGTCTGTGTTCCAAGCTCCTTCCCTGAGTTCTTGCCTTGGCTTACTTTGATGATGAACTATGCCTTTCCTCCCCAAGTTGTGTTAATGTTTAGTTAGTGTTTTTATCACAACAATAGAGAAGCAAATTAGAATTAAAATTAGTACCAGAAAGTGGGCCACTGCTGTGACAGAACTGACCAAGTTATTTTATCAGAAGCATTTGGAACTTTGGCCTGGAAAAGCCATTGAGTGCTGAGACTTAACTGAACTGTTTCTGTGGAGCTTGTGGAGCTAGTAACAGTTATGCTAAACAGTTGGCCTGGCTGGTGAAGCTTCACATAGAAGTAAAGATTTTCAGGGATGTTTGTATGATATTTTGAATTGAGGATCTGGGTTTTGGTCAGCTGGGACTGAAGAATCACCTGTGATTGAGAAGTATCAGTACATGCAATTTCAGCCACCTGATATTTGACAAAGGGGCCAAGAACATTCACTGGAGGAAAATCAGCATCTTCCACAAATGGTGCTGGCAAAACTGAATCTCTACCTGTAGAAGAATGAAACTAGACACCTATCTTCCACCTTGCACAAAGGTCAACTCCAAATTGATCAAAGATATCAATATGAAACCTGAAATTCTGAAACTGTTAGAAGACATTGGCAATAACCTCCAAGATATAGGTGTAGGAAAGTACTTTCTAAATTGGACATCAATTGCCAAGGAAATAAGGTAAAATTTGAACAAATGGGATTTCATTCAATTAGAAAGCATCCATACATCAAAAGAGACAACCAAGGAAGTGAAGAGAAAACCCACAGAGTGCAAGAAAATTTTTACCAGTGATCTAACTGGCAGGGGTTTACCATCCAGAATATACAAACAACTCAAAAAAATAATCAAATACAAGTAACACAATTAAAAGATAGGCTAAGGATATAAACAGAGGGTTCTCAAAAGAAGAAATAAAGATGGATAAGAAGCATCTTAAAAAGTTTTCATCATCGCTAGTAATTAGGGAAATGCAAATTTAAAACACTTTAAGATTCCATCTTACCACGGTCAGACTGGCTAAGATCAGGAGAACAAATGATAGCAAATGCTAGAGAGGATGTTGGATCCTCTGCTGCTGGGATTGCAAACTTGTGCAACCCCTAGGGAAAGCAGTGTGGAGAACCCTTAAAAAACTACAAATGAACCTACCATTTGACCCAGTTATACCTCTCCTTGGCATATACCCAAAGAACTCATCCTATTGCAGAGACACTTGTATATCCATGTTGTTGCTGCTCTTTTCATAATAGCTAAGAGATGGAAGCAACCCAACTGTCCTTCAACTGACAAGTGGATAATGAAAATATGGTACATTTATACAATGGAGTTCTACTCAGTTTAAAGAAAGATGAAATATTAAAATTTGCATGTAAATGGATGGAACTAGAAACTTATACTAAGTGAAGTAACAAAGACTCAGAAAAAACAAATGACATATGTTCTCACTCATATGTGGATCCTAGCACCAAATCCTTATCAGTGAGTATCAGTGAGTACATAACTATAGGAATCAGAAATGACAAGGAACTGGGAAGATAAAGGGAAAGAAGGAACCTGAGTGAGAAAAACAGTAGGAAACGGGTGTTACTAAGGGAGAAATGGACAAAAATGAGGTTATTTAGATGGGAGGGGGAGGGGGCTTATACAAGGAACTTTGGGGATAAAGGGAAAGAAAGATCTCAAGAGAGGTGGGACCATAGGTGACAGGTATTATCAAGGGAGAAATGGGGGCATTTTAAATGGGGAAACTCTGGCAGAAGGGTTAGATAGTGGGTGAGGGGGGAGTTATATAATGCCTAGCTAGTTTTTAAAGACCAGAGGGAACCATATTAGTCGAATAACCTACTGGAAAATTATACGTGCATTATCTCTACATGAGCCATATGTATAGATTGAGGCTACATGGCAAGAAACAGTTCCAGACATGAGATGTCTTCCTTTGAGTTGTTGGGCAGGATGGTCCAAGGCACTCCCAAAATTACGCAGGCTATTGCCACAGCCCCTTGATGGCCTCCCAGAACTTGAAAGTAAGACCCTACTGCCAAAGATAAAACGTACTTCAGACGCAGGATTTGGAGCAATAGAGCTGCAACTGACCTGCAACCACTTCCTGTGAAGGCGGCTGTCATAGCTTTGGAGAGCACTGTGAAGGCACCAACGGAAAACATCCATGGATGATCCAACACCAGCTTCAAGACCAAATGACCACATCAGTGGCCAGCACAGCATATGTCATCTGTGCAGTAGTGGCATTCTTACTTTGAGGGCAATCAATAACTACTTAATTTGACTAAATGCTCACTCAAAGGGCAGAAACTCAAGTGTGATAATGTAAACATAGCCTAATACACATGGCTGGAGTGGCCATAGATCTCAGAGAAAACTCCAACACTGTTACATCACTAGACTAATGCGATTTCTTACTGCATGCAAAAATGTGTATCCTTATATTTACAGACAAATAACCCAGCCACCACTCATCAAAGAAGCTCATTTCACACCAGTCAGACTATTACTAAGTACCACAAATGGACACACATGGACATTGTCTATGAATTGCCCAGGCCTAAGTGATACATCTACAGTGCAACATCTACACCTAGGCTCATGGAACATAAAACAGGGATAATGAAGAGGACACAGAGGAATCTCTCAGTTCTCAGTAATGAAGCTTCCTCACACACCAGAAAGCCAGAAAGGCAAGAGGTCATTGTCACCAGAGTTCTCTCAGGGTCCCTGCTCCTGGTGCTATTAGAAAAACCACATATTCATCTTTATCTGAATTTGTCATAGTTTATATCCTGTGCAGCAGAAATAGAGTAACTTACAAAGGCGAACACCTGGTGCCCCGTTCAGCTCTATGGCTCAGAGGCCAACCCATTCCAGATTGCTTCTGTGCCCTGACCACAGTCTCCCTTAGCTGTCGTCCACATCTTGTGGCCTGCGGACTGGCCCCAGGTCCATAAATGCCCCCTCTCATGTACATGCTGGTGAGACACCAGGGCCATTTTTTTGTGATGCTGCTGCCAAGGTGGCTCCAACACTCCTCCCCCTGTGGCTAACTCTCCACAACTCCCTCTCCATACCTAACTCTCCACAGCAGGCCCTGACCCTCATAGGAATAAATACCACTCGGGACACAGTCACAAATAGCCAAAGTGTAGAAATCAAGAGTCTGCTGAATGCTGGTCCTTGGACAGGATTCCTTTATTAAACTTCTCCCACCCAAGGCTCAGGGACCATCACAGAAGAGGGGTGGAAAAGTCCGAAGAGCCAGGAAAAAGGTGCATGACCATATGAAAACAGAGTCCTACAAGCTCTTGGGAACCTTCTTATATGACTCTAAGGCAATGGTGTCAGCATACACAAGTCCCATTCAAACTCAGGCAGACAATAACCCAGGACAGAACTAGAAAAATAAACAATAGACCTCAATCTAATCGGAAGGAATGCTGGCAACTGATTGCTGCTGAACGAAGAAGAGTTCATCTTCCTAAAACAAGGGACTATAGAGAGGCTGACTAGACTTAGGAGATGGACTTGTGCTGGGGAATGGCTGGGGACACTGACAACCCAGTGGGCCTGACAGGGTTGACCAAGTATATAGGCTTCAGTGGGTGGTGGTGGGGATCTGGGGAAGAATTCCAGTGGGGATGGGGATATAAAGATGATTGAGAGTTTTGGAGTTGATCTGTATGAAATACACACAAAAAATTAATTAAAAAATCATTAAAATAAAAAAAGGAGATTCAGAACTCCTGAAGCGAAGCCTTTCTTTGCTGGGATAACTGATGCTGGTTCGCTGAGGCTGTGAGTAACAAGAGACCGGTATCTTTGTGGCATAATCTTCTGGGAAGTATTTCCTCAGGGTCAGCACACAGAGGATGTGGTTCAGAGGAGGCACAAGCCTCCACCTCAAGCTGGAAGCAGGACTTGGTAAGGTGCAGGAGTCTCCTGCATAGTATTGAAGGTATGAGAGGTCATGGAGAGAATCTGATTCTTTGCCCTGAGAGGCCAGGAGGGCTCATTGGAGAAGGTGCAGCCTCAGTTTCAGTAAAAAACGCAGCATACTGGGGATGCCAGGACCAGGGGAAGACCACAACAGGTGGTAGCAGGTGTGGAATGGAGCTGGCCTGAGCCTGCGAGACGAGCTGTGTGTGCTGTGGATGGCAGTGTCAGAGAAGTGAAACTGCACAAGTCATTTGGAGACAAAAGACTCTGAGAGATTCCCAGATGTCCAGCCTTGAGCTACTTTGCTGGACTTTGGTGTAAGTGTTCTTGGATCTTCACTTTTGAAATAAGTCAGTTCTTGTTCGAACTTTAGAGGAGCCCAGAGTTGAGACATTTAAGAGAGAATTTTCACTTTTAAAATATTTCAATTTTTAGCCAGGCATGGTGGTGCACTCCTGTAGTCCCAGCACTTGGGAGGCAGAGGCAGGCGGATCTCTGTGAGTTCAAGGCCAGCCTGGTCTACATAGTGAGTTCTAGGACAGCTGGGGCTACAGGAAGATGCTGCTTCAAAAAGACTAAAAAAAAAATTTCGATTTTTAAAGACTGGAGATCTTTTAAAGTTGTACAGCTTTATGTTGTAATATTGATATTAACACGAGATCTTGGGGCTAAGAAATGGAAAGATTGTAAAGTGATTGTGTATAAGTTTACAAGGGGTCGGTTTTGCTGGGAAGCTTTAGTTGTCAACCTGACACACCTCGGTACAGGGAATCTCAATTGAGGAACTGTCCCCATTGGATTGGCCTGTGGCCATGTCTGTGGGACATTTTCATGATTGTTGAGTGATGTGGGAGGGCCCAGCCCTCTGTGGGCAGTGCCACCCCTGGGCAGGTGGTCCTGTGTTGTATAAGAAAGCAGGCTGAAAGCAGGTCAGGGAAGAAAGTCAGTAAGTAGCCTACCTCCAGGGTCTGTGCTCGAGGTTCCTGCCCTGAGTTCCTGCCTTGACTTCTCTTGATGGTGGACTGTGCTGTAAATCAAATAAACCTTTTCCCCCCAAGTAGGTTTTGGCCGGTGTTTGTATCACAGTAATAAAGAAGCAAAGCAGAACACCCAATGTAACTCGAACAGCACGGTGTCTTCCCTTCTCCACCTTCTGCTGATATTTACAGCTTCCTGCCCTGAGGGTTTTCCAACTTACTTCAGTGCCTCTTCCAGGTTGGACTCTAAGGGAAAGGAAGGTGACATGGCACAAAGTGAAACCAGGGCTCACACAAAATATGAATGGAAGAATTGGAAAACTATCTTGTTTTCAACATTTTATTTATTATTTTTATTTTGTGTGTATGGGTGCATTGCCTGCATGTAGGTAAGTGCACCCATGCCGTGCAACGTCCACAGAGGACAGAAGAGGCTGTTGAGTCTCCTGGAACTGGAGTTATGGACAGTTGTTAGCTGCCATGTGGGTGCTGGGATTTGAACCCGGTTCTTCTGCAAGAACAGTCAGTGTTCTTAACCACGGAACCATCTCTCCAGCCCTGGACAATTATCTTGGAAACTTATGCCATTACTGGTTGGTCTTCTGTGTGTAGCTTTCTGTTGCTTTTTACCTACACTTAGGACTCTGAGTTACCCAGAAGGGAATTCAATGCACAGGAAACTAAGAATGCAAGTGTAGGATGCATGTGTGGGACTTCTTAGCTTGAGATACCAGTGGAGGGATTTCTTCTACACTGAATCAGCTTGGATGTGAACCTGCCTGTTTCCCTTCCAATAAACCCAATTAGTCTACACTTGTCTTGTTATATTAGTTTAGGTTCATGGATTTCTTCTGAGAGACCCTTTCTTGCCACTTCCTTTATTACAACTGGGGCTGATTACTTCAGCTAAATTACAGAAAATGAAACTAATTAATATTCTACTTACATCCCTTGTGTTGATGATAATTGAAGCGGTCACAGTGAATCAAAGAACCCTGGCTCCTCCTCTGTTCACCATCCACACACTTGGGCTTCACATCATGGAGACACTTTGGTATCTTTCTGACAGGTTCCTTAGAAAGCTGTTTACATTTCACTCTTAGCATTGTGTTTTGATAAGTCAGAAGGAAAAAAAATGGTCTGTATGCGAATAAGATACAAAATTAAAGATGTAGACTGATTTCTCAAAAGACAATGTACTGGAGTCATGGAACTATTTAGAATACCAGCCTCTAAGTGGAATACAGCATGCTTTTCAGATTGCCTGAGGCACTGGCTCTCCAGGGACAGAACAGTCTGTAGCGATCAGCAGGACTGACTGAGCACAGAATCCCCAAGACCAGCAAGCACATCCTTCCAGAGGTATTTCCCCTAAAACAGTTTTTCTTATTTTCCTTTTATCAGTCATTTAACGAAGCACTGTGGGCACCAGCTAAATGTCAGTTTTTGTGCTAACCCTAATGATTCAAATATGAATGAGGTGAATTTTGTCCTCAATCAATGCACAGAGGCATGGAGAACACATAAGGAGGACAATTATAAAAGTGCTATTTATGGTCCATTTACCGACAAATACTATATTGTTACAGGGTTGGATCATAACCGGCCACCAAATTTTAGATGTTGACTTTCAACCCTTCATGTCTGAGAATGTGACCATATTTAGAAATATTTATACAGAGCTAATTAAAGGTGTGATCATTGAGATTAAACCCTAATATAACATGGCTGCTGTCTAATGAAGATGGTCGGCTACAAGGCAGGTGGAGGGCTGGGGCAGGGTCCTCTCAATCCTCAAAGGAACCAACCCTGTAAGTACCTGGACCTAGGACATATAGTTCCAGAAATATAAGGAAATACATTTCTGTTTTGCAACCACCAATTGTTCTGTGGTTCAGTGTTCCAAAAGCACCTTGGTGGGGGAAAGGATTTATATCAGCTTATAGGTCATAGTCCATCATCAAGAGCAGCCAGGCAGGAGCTCAAGCCAGGAACCTGGAGGCAGGAACTGGAGCAGAGACCACTGAAGATCACTGCTTACTGGCTTGCTCAGCTACCTTTATTACATAGCCCAGGTCTACCTGCCTATAGATGGCACTGCCTAAAGAGAACTAGACCCTCTTAAACCCTCCTGACTCAGTAATTAAGAAAATGCCTCACAGACAAGTTTGCAGATCAGTGTGATCTGGGAAGTTCTTCAGCTGAAGTTCCCTCTTCCCATGTGACTCTAGGATTTTTGTCAAGCTGACAGCTAAAGCTAACTATAGCAAGCATCAGACCAAATGATTAATGCAGAGTAATAAGGATTCATAGCATAGAAAATAACTGCAATAATAAATATAAACAGAGAGTGCTTTTGGAGCACAGGGTAAACTAAATCATACTGGTACCTGGAACAAGATATCAAGAATCAATTAGGCCTCACAGCAAAGGAAAGAGTGATCCAGCCACACAGAAGAGCAGGGCTCGGCTTTGCACACGGACAACAGAGGCTGCTGCACCGGTAGTTGCCTTTATCTTCCTTCTCGGACTGTTTTTTCTTTTCCCAGTTTTAATGTGGAAATGTAAGACAATACGTCATCGCCAAACTCATGGTAAAATAGTCCTGTTGTATATTTTTATAAAGAATCTTCATTCCGTTGTAGCTTTCAGTCATACAAGGTTTTAACTCAAAGCTCAGTTGCAGTAAATTCCACAGTTGTCTCTCAGAAGCATATTTCTCTCAAATTCTCTGTTTTCCTGGTAGCTTCTTTCATCATTGACATTCTTGTTGTCCAATTGAGGATTCAGGTTAATCTTGATGCAGGCAAACACACCAATGGTTTAGTAATCTAGGACTCAGCATTGACTGTAGCCAGTCTTCTCTTCCAATCATGCATTTGGCAGTCTAAAACCCCTACATGTAACACTGTCCACACAAACCCCTTCATGAAACAGTGTACCTAGCAACCTATTAGTTGCCAAGGCACCTTACTTCCATGGTAAGCAAGCACTCTGATCTCTGAAAACTAAATTGTTCTATTCAAACATTTTCATAAACTGTGGGGTGTAGAAGACAGAGGGTTGATCAGCCCTGAAACGTTCTTGCTTTCATGTTCACGGGTGATATACAAGGCAGACTGTGTCCTCTGAGTGAATGTTTAGGGAGAGTCCCTCCCCATTCATCATCTCATCCCATGCTAATCAGGCATACGTATGATTAGAATCAGATACATTATGGGAAGGGGTTTTCTCATTAGAGAATTGTTGATACAACTAGTTAATCCCTCAATCAAAACAGAGAACCACCCAAACTACACCCTTAGTAACCAACTCTCCCTTCTCTGGAATCCCACAGAAGAAGCACCAAACAGTGATTGAGGCCCTTCCTTCATGCAGCCTGCTGTCAATCTTGACAGCAGAGCACTTTATAATCTTTCCTTTAGCTTTTTTATGAATAAAGCACTCTTGACAGCTTGCAATCTGTGTGTGCCATTATTTCATTCTCAAGTAAGATTGTAGAGACCTGGAAGCTCCCAGCCCATACCCCAACCCCTTACATTCTCATTTATAATTTTCTCCATCTATTGGCAATCATTAGAATCCTGAAGAGCTTAAAATAATAATTGGGGCTGGAGAGATAGCTCAGCAGTTAAGAACCCTGACTGTTCTTGCAGAAGACCTGGGTTCGAATTCCAGCACCCATATGACAGCTAACAACTGTCCGTAACTCCAGTTCCAGGGGATCCGACAGCCTCTTCTGTCCTCTGGAGGCATTGCATGACTTGGGTGCACTTACCTACATGCAGGCAATACAGACATACACATAATAAATAAAAAATAATTAAAAATTTTAAATAAATTTGAAAAAATAAGAATTTACCAGAAGCTCAAGACAATTCACACCGGTAACTAGTAACTATCTAGGATAAAAAACTGTAGATAATAAAAGGATACAAGCACTCATGGACATAAATGAGTACAGGTTACTATGCAACTGTATGCATTGATGAATCATCTTTTCTCTGAAACCTGATTTCAGATTTCTTTTTGTTCATTTGTTTTTGTTTTTGTTTTGAGAAAGGAACTCCCTGACCTGGAACTCAGTATATAGACCCCAGGTTGGCCTCCATGTCACAGAGATCCGCCTGGCCCTGCCTCCAGAGGCTAGTAAAGATGTGTGCCACCATGCTTCTCATAGCAAGGTTCTTGAAGTCCATCCTGTCTGGCGCTGCTGTTCAGGGTCCTTGGGCATGACTTCAGGACATCTTTATTTGAGGCTGATGGTCTTCTGTGCCTCAATAATTTATACACATAATATACTTTACATATTAATTTTTATTTCAAATTCACCTGTATGTATGCCAAAAATAAGACAAGTTATTTCTTGATCTTCTACACAGTTGTGTGTTATTTTTATCTTAAATCATAGAACAGGTTTGATCTCTCATTAAAAGATTCACAAAAAATTTGATCAATTTACTACTTGCAGTTAAAGGTAGCCTAAAATCTCAAAAATAAATTACAGATAAATAACATGAAAGCATAATCCTAGTTTAACTGTTAAGTGAACTATGATCACCTCAAAATGTACCTTCTGTTTTCTGGAGAGAATGGGCTCCTGATCATGAGCTGTGTCCTATTTTTTTTTGTAAAATGCATCAAATTTTATAACAT
>NW_008342003.1:1628232-1672157 GCF_000622305.1 Nannospalax galili | reverse complement strand
ATCCAGAGGTTTCTGAAAATATATTGTTATTTTGTTATTTTAGTTTAAATTTCAATGCTGCAAGAATGAATAAAACAATGAAAAATATAATTAGCATGAGATGTTTGGCAGACATTTCTGTTCATGTGTATTTGGAAAAGCAATGGTTGTATTCCATGTAATAGACTGGAATAATGTGCTGCCCTAATCATAGTGGAGAAAGTTTCAATCACAGGGACGGAGAAAGCAAACAGAGCATCTCAGTTTAAGATGGTGTGTATGCACCTGTATGCATTGCTATCATGAGATTTTCTATTAACTTTTGTTTTTTTATTATAATGAATCAAATTGAAAACAGGCTCTAAGTACTGTCTTTGAATTTATTTGAGGGAAACAAGCAAAATTCTTGGATAAATGGATGTGTGAGTCTTGGTAAGTCTAAATGAAATAGGGGAGACTAACATGCCACGTCGCTGAAAACCATGAAGCAGCCTTTCTTGGAGAAAGGGAAGCAAAGTTCTGCCTGATATTCAGCATTCTCAGTCATCTCACCTTTGCGGAGCACTCTCTTGATGAGCTGCTTGACCAGGACTTGGCGTTACTAAGGCCCGACATGCCTTTTCCAGGACCCACTGCAGTTCCTCAGCACCTTCCCTCCACTGGCTCCTGTTGCTAGTAAGTATGGGAACTGCAAAATGAAGCGAGTTTGTGAAAAGCAGAAAGCTATTACTCATGAATGATACAGATTCTACAGTACACACAAAAAGAATTTTGTCCGATTAGTGATCTAAAATGTCAGACAGAGAAATCTCCTTATTAAAATGATGAGGAAAAGGCTAAATTTTAAGAAGCTGCACTGAGGGTTAATAATACCCCTCCCTACTCCCTGTTACCATTGATGTACTCATTTTCAGTCATGATTAACCTTATGGCCATAATTCATTTTATATAATTTAGTTTGTCCTTGCATCATTTTATAGAATGAAAAATGGACATTCCATTAAACATTGCTGCTGCTGAAGTCCTTAACACATTTAAGTTTATGTTTTGGGACCAAAATTGCAGTTTCTTTCCTTGCTGAACCAATGGAAGTAATGCAGTGCCCAGCAGGCTCTGATACTGATAGGAGTTTGAATGAGGGTATGACTTGCAATCTTTCTTGCAACAAAGTAACAGAATGGAAAAGTCTGCTAGATTCCATATATGTATCCTTTTAAAAAGATTTTTTTTAAATTTATGTGTTTGTGTGTGTTTCTGTGTGTGGGTTTGTGTATTGACTTCAGAACCTGGGGAAGAAGAAGAGGAAATCAGGTCCTCTGAGCTACAATGATTGTGAACCACGAGATGTGGCTGCTGAACAGAATAGAAAGTGTTCTTGACTGCTGAGCCATCTCTCCACCACTCAAACCTGGATTCTTATTGTTGGATTGACTTCTGCCATGTTGTTTCCCATGGCCAAACATAGATAGGTAGATGATAGATAGATTATAGATAGATAGATAGATAGATAGATAGATAGATAGATAGATAGATGATAGATAGATAGATGATAGATAGATAGATAGATAGATAGATAGATAGAGATAGATAGATGATAGATAGATAGATGATAGATAGATAGAGATAGATAGATAGATGATAGATAGATAAATGATAGATAGATAGATGATAGATGATAGATAGATAAATTATAGATAGATGATAGACAGATAGATGATAGATAGATAGATAGATATAGATAGATGATAGATAGATGATAGAGAGAGAGAGATAATCAACAGACAGATAGATGATGGATAAACTCATAGATGGATAATACATACATATCTATGTTGTGTGGGTATATAGCTGGATAGTGACAGATATGGATATGAAATGAAGTCTCCAGCTGCTATCCCAATATACATACACCATAGTATTTACTGTGCCTATTAGCATGTAACTTAATTGTCCTGACTGCAATAAGTATTCTCATTGTAAGAGCTGCTTTTATCATTTATAACACCTTTATAAATTCCTCCCTAATTTTCATTGCTGGCATTCTTATGACATCATAATATTCCTTAAATCCAATAATGTAACATAAGGTTGTCTACCTAGACATTTTGTTCAAATTGATTGCTTGGGCATTTTCATTTTCCAGTGACAAGGCATGCAAGGTATAAGCAGTTTTTCACAGATAGGTTTTTCTCTTTGGCAACATTCTCATGGGATGCTTTCTAAAACTCAGTGTTACTAGGTTAAAGATGACCATGATTTTTATTACCTGTATCAGGAATTGTCATCTTGATTGTTTAAAACACTGCTCTGATTTATAGTGACACTAGCAGTATAGAAACTTACTTATTCTCAAAATTTTTCTCCATATTCAGTTTCTGTCAATTAAAAATACATTTTTTTCTTGGATAACAGGGGTAATATATTTTCTCCTAATTCTATTCATTACCAATTTACTAATTTATTAGTAAGCATGACATTATAAAAGTTCTTAGATTCCACAGCCATTTCTGCAGTTTATCTGGCACATAGCAATGAATCATGAGTGTTAACTGAAGGACTGAATGATTGGAAGACTCATTTGCTACATTTGTTGATTAGAATTGTGTTTGACATTATTGGTTCCAGTTTAACCTTCACATCCTTAGACCTCAACCACATTCTTGTCACTTGCATGAGCTGTGAGTGCACTATTTTCTTCACTTAATCCCTTTTTCGGTTACAAATCTTGCTCTACATCATCAGGAGTATGACTGTTTCATTATCTTATTGATTCCATCTTCAAACATCTTATAAACCGTCTTCTTACCTGGATTGAAATAAATATAAAATTCTATTAATCTAGTAAGTTTCTAAATATATATTTAGAAAGTTAAAACTAGAAATGGCCCTATGAGATGAGAAAGCAGGGGTTTTAAGGCAGAGATAAGGATAGGGTAAGAGCAGCCTCAGCCCCATGGGCACAGCAGGGACAGAGGAGCTGGGAGCCGGAGAAGGAGGGGCAGGATGGGAGGACCAACCAACGTCAAGTTTGGAGAGCCATGTTAGGGCATGCCTTTAGCCTCAGCACTCTGGAGGCAGAGCCAGGAAGAACCCTGTGAACTGAAAACCAGTCTGGTCTAGATAGTGAGTTCCAAGCCAGCCAGGAATACATAGTAAGACTATGACCCAAACAACCAAACAAACAATGTGTGTATATATACATATGTGTGTATGTGTGTGTTAAAAAAACTTTTACTTTTTAAGTTAATCTTAAAAATCACAAAGGAAGAAAGTTTAACATGCACGGTACTATATTTAACTATTTCCTTTGTTTTCATATTTTTCTTTATTCTTTGAGAATTTCAAACAATGTATTTTGATCATATTTAGACCCCCTACCCCATCTCCTCTCAGACACTCCACCACATCCCTGTCCCACCACATTTCACATCTTGTCCTCTAATTTATTAAGTCCTAGCAAGTTTAATTTATGTTCCCTAAATGCTCACGAATGTGAGCCAATCTCCTGGAGTCTGGTCAACCTATGAAGCATCACACTCTTAAGGAAAACTGGCATGCTGTCTCTCCCAGAAGCCGTCCGTTAGCAACAGTTCCTCAGTCAGGTCTTGCCCCAGCCCCTTGCTCCACGCTGGGTTTCTGGGTGGCTTGGGCTCACAAAGGTCTTGGGCAGCCTGTCACAAGTACTGTGGTCAAATGTGCAACTGCATTGTTGTGTGCAGAAAACAGATTTCATGGATTCATTTACCACCTCAGGCTCTTGCAATCTTTCCAAGCCCTCTTCTTCAATGTTCCCTGAGCATTGGGAGCAGAGGGTGTGACACAGGTTTCCCATTTAGGATTAAGAACTCCTTAGTTTAGTAGTATATAGATCTTGGCCAATTGTAAGCCTCTGTGTTAATCACCATCTGCTGCAAGACAGAGCTTCTCTGGTGCGAATCCAGAGATGCACTAATCTGTTAGTTTAACAAGGAGTGAGTTTAATAGTATGTTCATTTGGAAGAATAACAGTAATAGATTCTCTTCTACAGCCTGTGACCTGTCGAACCACAAGCTCTTGGCCTTAAGAGCAGTGCCAGTTATGGGCTCCATGTTGAAAAGCAAATCTTCAATTTAGTGAGAAACTGGTGGGTTACTCCCTTAACATTCAAGCCATTGTCTCCTCAATGTGCATATCTTTCCAGGCCATGATTTATTGTAGCTCACAGAGCTCACAGCTGGGAAAGGCCGAGGATTAACTTTCTCTTCTGATAGCCTGAATTCATCCTTTCAATAATGGCAAGCACATTTTTCTCAATATCACTTACTATATTTTAAAATATTTTTTTAAGCTGGGAATGGTGGCAAACGCTTTTAATCCCAGCACCTGGCAGAGGCAAGTGATTCTCTGTGAAGCTGAGGCCAGCTTTGTATGCATATTAAGTTCTAGGCTAGCTAGGGCTAAAAGGAGACTCTCACAAAAAAAAAAATTTTTTTCAAAGAACAAATGCACATAGTAATTTAAAATTGAGTATCTTTGTGATGGAGAGATATAATTTCTGAAATTCTTTTCCATGTATTGAAATCCATACCCAACCTAAGGAACTTTTGGCAAGTGATGACTTCTGGGAGGGAATATAATTTTTGAAATTCTTTTCCATGTATTGAAAATCCGTACCCAACCTAAGGAACTTTTGGCAAGTGATGACTTCTGGGAGGGAAAAGAAAATGTCTTACAGGAATGGGATTCATGGTGGGCTCAGTGAATTCAACCACACTGAAGGACATTTAGGGACACAAACTCTATAGGTAAATTGGGTGGGGCAGTAAGAGGAGGTGGGGTTAGGGGAGGGGATCTAAATACCACCAAATTATACTGTATAAAAATCACAAAAATTCAATAAAAAACCAATGAAACAGCCCATTTTAAGGCATAAATTTAATGAGCATGAATATATATATATATTATATATATAATTGCATGATTAAAAGTAAGTGATTTAGCATTCTTCTAAGTGATTAGATGTCCTGCACAGTGATATCTTTGCGAGCTTGCACATGTGTGAAGAACCCCTAAAATCTACTCTCTGCAAATCTGCAATGTGCCATAGGAGTATCTGTTGCTCCTACTCTACAACCCATGTGAAGGGTCCTTTATCTGCAGATCTCACAGACCATCACCCCCACCCCTGTTACCCCTAGTAAATGCCATTCTATTTTGTTTCTGTGCATTTGAATTTTGAAAGATTGACATAAAAGTGAAATCTAGCAGTAATCTTTCTAGAAATATATCAGTTCAAATTCATGTTTTACTCTATATTAATTGTGTAACTGTAGGTATTTGGGGTTATCAGTTATATATTAGAAGAAGAAATAGTCTCTTCTAGTGGGTATCTTGTGAGAATTGGACAGTTTTACAATGTGCTCAGTGTCAAGTGCCTGGGACGGAGGAAGAACTCAGCACACCCTTGTTATCGGTGCACTTACACTTTCAGAAGAATCCTCAACCAGTAAAACAGCCCTTGACAATCATGTTATATGTTTTATGACTTAAAGTAATATAGGCTATTAGACATGAATATTTTTTAATTTTTCCAATGTTCATATAATAGATTTTACAACATTTAAACATTTTGTTTTGATACTGGTATAATGAGCATTAATTAAGGTATACCATGGTTGCTTCTGCACTTTTCTGTGACTGATGTTTACTCTGTGTGGTTACCTGTTCAGTATGTACATAGACCTCTTATAGGGTACCCCTTGCACACACATATGTATCTGTATCTCTTAAATTCCTTGGGATCAATTGTTACAAGGAGAGTTACTTACTACGTTAGAGCTCTTAGCACACACTAAATTGTTTTCCAGAAGCCTTGATCTAATTTAGAGTACAAACAGTAGCTCTGGTCTCAGAGCATGCTGCCCAGCACTAAGTGCATTTCTGAAATCTCTGCCAGCTTAATAATATAAAATGGTATCATGTCATTTTTTTCAATTTGAATTTGGCTCCTGGTATCAATTTCCTCATGCATCAGAATTTCATTTTTTGTGAATCACTCCTGTAGGCAAGTTACTTGTGCATTCAATATGACATGTTCTTAAATATAAAAATAAAGCTCTATAATTTTGTTTTCACAGATTTTATGATGATTCTTAAAATGTAAATGTTTTGATCTCTAATAAGCCAAAATCCATTAAATTTTCTTAGGGTTTTCTCAATGTCGGTTTATAATTTTAACGTCTCTTTCCACCCAAACTTCATTCACTTGTGCCTTCAACTGACTGCTTTGGTTATTTTGCACATTTAATTTTATATAAGAGAAGCTGTTTATTTTCACATGTTGTATAATTTGAGGATCTAACTTGATTTTCCCATTCAATAATTATTACACTCATTGAATTCTTGTTTATCTACCTTTATTTTATTCTATTTTGTTTTGTTTTTGAGACCCGTCTATTAGTTACTTTTATGTTGCTGTGATGAAACACCATGACCAAGCAACTTGTAGAAGGAAGAGTTTATGTGAGCCAAGGGATCCAGAAGAATCTGAGTCCGTCACGGTGGAAGGAGTGGGGGCAGGAGGTGGCCAGAGGAGAAAGTGGAGCACTCTCATCTTGAAGCAGGAACAGGAAGTAAAGAGAGACTGGAAATCTGGAAAGGTGTAAGAACACTCAAAGCCCACCCTCAGTGAAGAGCTTCCCCTGCAAGGCCACACCTCCTAAAAATTCCCAGACAGTGTCACCAACTGAGGACAAAATGTCCAAATACTTGGAGCCTATGGAGGATATTGTCAGTCAAACTGCCACAGATGGGCTCTCACTAGTAGCTATGACTGGCCTAGAAGTCTCCAGTACACCAGGCTGGCCTTGAACTCACAGAGATCAACCAGCCTCCTCAGCAATGAAATTAAAGATGTGAGCCACCCTTACCAGTCACCTACACTTTTGTTTTTACTGATATTTTCATAGTATTTCAGAATACAGAAATACATCTGTCCTGGATACCTTTAGTTGTCAACTTGACACACCTGGGTAGGGGGAGACTCCGTTGGCAAATCGCCTCTATTGGACTAGCCTGTGGTCATGTCTGTGTGGCTTTTTCTTGATTGTTGAGTGATATGGGAGGGTCCAGACCACCCTGGGTAGTTCCACCCCTGGGCAGGTGGGCCTGTGTTATATAAGAAAGCAGGCTGAGCACGGGCTAGTGGAGCAAGCCAGTAAGCAGAGTTCCTCCACTGTGCTCCAGCTCCTGCCTCCAGGTTTCTGCCCTGAGTTCCTACCTTGGACTCACTCAGTGATGAACTGTGACCCAGGGGATGTAAGCCAAATAAACTCTTTCTTCCCCAAATATCAGAGTGTTTTGTCACAGCACTTGAAAGCAAACTAGAAAGTCCTATAATTATTTATATTTAATACAGATGTAACATAGACCCTGTGCTTGAAATTTGTCTTACATAATCTGTATGCTAAAAGTTAACTTGCAGTTAGACAGTACAAAGAGATGTGCCTTTGGGAGGTGACATCAAGAAGGCAGGGCCATGTGGATAAGAAAAGTCTCTTATCTGGTGCCTGGGTCCCAGCGTAGTGTGTCTGCATCCTACTGCTCCTACACACCAGCTCACACTGCCCTTCTCTTCCCCTCCACTGGCCACCACACAAGGACACAGAACTGGCTTGCAGCCAGGTGAAGATTCTTACCAGTCACACATGGCAGCATCTGGAATATGCTGACCCCTGGAATATGCTCCCTCTAGAACTGCGAGACATAAATATTTCCACTTTATAAGGTTCCCTAGTCTGGCATTTAGTTATAGCAGCGCATAATGAACAAATGCTAATATTAAAAGCATTTGCAAAGAAAGTCAAGAATGAAGATTGAAATCCACAACCTTGTGAGCTTCAGGGATGATCTCTGTAATAAGTAAGACTGGGTAAATATTTCTCTAAAGATGGAGGTACACTACAAACTTACATTGTCTACATATATGAGTATACATTTTTAACTGATTTAATCTGTGATACATTTTTTTCTGTTTTATTTCAGACACTGTGCTAAGTAATGATGCCCCACTGTTGAGGTGAACAGGGACTGCTGTCATGAGAATGTTCCACAAATTTAAGAATGAAGGTAGATTGCCCAAAAAGTTCATTATGACAATTCTGTCATTGGATCCAGGAAGGAGGAAGCACACATCAGGAAAAAGTGACGGGGAACCTTAGATTCCTGAGTGTTCAGGGAACGTTCTTGTGATTAACTTTGGATGCACGGAAAAAGGCAGGTAGAGGTAACTCTTTGTAGGCTGTGGAGTTTTCTCTAAACAATTGTGGAAAAAAATGATGACAAATTAAACAGAAACACCTCGCTGAACAGTCATTGTGGAGAATCAGTTCACCCACTGAGATTCTGGAGCTTACTGTGCTATAGCCATGCACTGACAAGTGAAGAGAGCTTCTAGCAAAGACAGAAAGGATCATTGCAAGCTCTTGTAGTTAAAAGACTATACAGCACCAGGAATTACAGAAAGACACTAAAGCAATCTGAAATTTCTAAATCAGAAAAAAAAATCCCACATTTATTCTTGATTAAAATCTGTAAAAAAAAAAATGGCCCCAAATTAATGAATGAGATTTTTGTCTTAATGTTGTTTCACATGAAACCTAACAGAAGACCCTGAATGACTTGTCAAAGTCACTTAGTGGAGCTCAAGGTTTGCTCCATGTGGGTGTGAGAAGGAGACAGAACCCAGACAAGAGTGCCAGGACCCACAGAAGGACAGGGCTCAGAAGGAGCTGCCACCCTGCCCAGCTTGCTCACCTTCCTAGTGTGGAGCCACACAGGACCTGTGGATTCTTCTCATTTGATTCATGAGCCAGATTCTAGGGCAGCCCCTTCAGAGGCTGCGGAGCTCTCTAGATACTCACTGGCAGCTCTGACAGTGGAGATCAGGCAGACAGGGAGGACAGTCTGTCTTTGCTCTCTGGAACTTTGATTCCCAGTCACAGGATTTCTCATCCACAGTGATTTCAGACGTATCCCATATCCAAGGGCAACAGTGTCAGAGATGCACCAGCTCCCATGGATACCTTCAGTGTAGTCTCTGCAATCAACCTCTTGGTCTGTGTCACTTATACTGGTTATGTGTCTATGATTGGACCTTAACCAACACATAACTAGAAAAACAAGGTGTCATCATAAAATCCTTTATTGTTCTGGAATAAAAAGTGTTCTTTAAACAGATTTATTTAGAAAAGATAAAAAGACATCATTCTATAAATGGAGATTGAGGAAATGAACACATATTGCAAATGTATTTCATTATTACAAAAACTCATAAATTAGACTGATAATCCATTGCCCTCCAATGCTTGGAAGTGTGTGTTCTCTAGTTCCAGATCATAGCTCTTCCAGTGGAGCAGCAGTGTAAATTAGAAAACCTGTCTGTGGTCAGGGGATTTCATTCCCATGTTTTCAGATGAGCTCATCTGTTGAGTGATGACATTGGGACATAAATGTTCAGCAGTGCATTTGAAACACAGTAGGCAGTTCAGTATGACAGCAACAAATTCCATCTCTCTAAACTGAGTCTAACTACTAAACATAACTTGGAAGATTTGATATGATCAAATTTAATTAAAATATTACCATTTTAACAGCAGTAAAATAAGATTTCTTATGAATGCTCTTTCATATTATACAATCGAGTAAAGAATCAAAGCCAAAGATTGCCAGAAGCTTTAAAATTCAAGTCCTCAATTCTGAAAGACTGAGGCACTTCTGATTATTTTTTATTCTACTCTTTAAAAAGAGACCCAAGTGACTTATATGCAAACATATTTAAGAGAAATGAAATTTAGAATACAAAATGAAAGCACATATGGGAAAAAAGAGGGAATTTTACTTATTTCAGATAAGCAAAATGACGTTCTGAGTGGAAGGGGCTGGGAAGAAGCGTGTAAGGAGTTCTGTTCAGAGTGCCACACTCATGAGACAGGACCTGTGTTGAAGAAGGGAGTGACTCATCTTGTCACAGCCCCAGAGATACGCTTCACCTTGTCCACCTGGCAACCCTGGCTAGGTCTTTAAATGGTTTCCCAGAAGCTCTGTCTTGGAGAAGATGTTCTGTAATGTCAATCAAGGAGGTCCGTGACAGTCCTCCAGAGTAATTCTATGGGAGCAGCCTCAGAGCATAAGAACATTATGATCCAAGCTGCTTCTTCACATATGTAGTTCAGCGTATGGTACATTACCTGAGACTCTAAAGGACTAGGCAGAGCTTTGGAAATAGACCCTTATTTAGACATGAGGCCATTGCAGATGTAATTAATTACAAACGTGTGTCAGGACCAGCCAGTCCCTTACCCTAATGTGACTGGTGTCTTTATAAAAGGAGGGAATTTAGAAATGGACAGAAATGTGAGAAGGCCAAGCCAAGCAATGTCAAGATGGTCCGATGTAAGCCCAGGAGAAAGACCCACACCTTGATCTCCTCATGCCCTGAGGGAAGGGTTGACTTTTTAAATGTATGTTTCTTTTGATTTTGCATTTCATACAATAAATCTTTTTAAAAATATTTTATTATTTTAGTTTTATGTGGATGAGTGTATTGCCTGCATGAATGTAAGTGAACCCATGTCCTACAATGCCCACGGAGGACAGAAGAGAGCTTCAGATTCACTGGAATTGAAGTTAGGGATGGCTGTTGGCCACTATGTGGATGCTGGGAATCGAATCAAACTCAGGGCCTCTGCAAAAGTAGCCAGTGACCTTAACCACTGAGCTACTCTCCAGCCCCTCATACAATAAATCTTAATCATATTTAGACTTATGAAATCTTAATCTCCACTGGATTCCATGCATTCTGTAATATATATGTTAAGGCCTGTTTATCAGCTGGTTTTAGACTACAAACATCTTCACCAGTGAGACAGTTAAATAGTCTGCATTTTGTGGAACTTATTTCAATAGTCCTGAAAATCTCACACACTACTCTTAATCTTTCAAATATCCACATATATATATATATATTTAAAGCAGGAAATTTATCTTTTCAATCTCCATTTCTATATTTAATTGGATAATGTTTTGATAGCATTAGAGTAGTTTCTAATGCCATCTGATTCTAACATTTCTTTTCATTTTCCCTTTGATATTTCCCCTGTATATGCATTATGTTCCTTTGCAGTATGAGCTTAGTGGCTGCTCTCTGGGTTGCTACATGAATTCTTAACCACTCCCTATCTAGTTGGTTATTCCTGCTTTACTTGGCTGGAGGAAGTCACCTTGCACAGACTGTCTCATTACCTCTACTACCTCTGGGGCAAGATCTCTTCAGCATCACATTCATCCTCATTTCTGGAAAATAATACAGAAAAATTGTTGCCATTTCCTTTTATTCAAGTCTATTTTCTATTTAAGGAGAAGAAACAAACGTCGGCCATTTCTGGCCACTGCACACTTCTGCTCTTCTTTCAGAGGTTTGGTGTCTTCTGTCGTGCCCCTTCTCACCCTGAGCCATCCCCTCAGAATTCCCTAGAGAACAACCTATCAACAATATACCTGGATTTTCATTTTTCTGAAAACATCACGATTATACCTGATGATCATGTTCTTTTGTTTAAGAGTCTAAGTTGAAAGTAATTGTCCTTAGCATTTAAAAACTGACCTCCACCAATGTCTGGAATCTCCTGGTGCAGGGGACACTTTCATGTAGGTTTCTTCAGAGTTCTTTGGTTTGTTTTTCCAGCAGGTGTAAGATAATATCTGCATAGTATTTCCTTAACCTTTTCTGTATTTTTTGTTTCCAGGAATTCTTGAGCTAGAAGTTTATAATTTTTTTAACCAGATTTGGAGATTGCTCATGGCCTGAAATAAAATTTCCCAGCCCCAGTTCAGTTCACATTTTGAATGACTCCCATTGCTACAACTAAAAGCTGTGATATTTGTGTTCTGATCATGTGATTTTAAGATCTGACACCTTTGGTGATGTGGGGAAGATGATGCCTGGTCACATTGTACTTTCCCATGTTGATTGTCTTCGAGAAATTTCAACCATGGTGTTATTACAAATATAAACAAATATGGGAGTAAGAGGAGGAATACCTAGCACTAACAGTCTTTTTTAAAGAGTCTTAGGGAACCCTACTATAGAAGCTTCTTCCAATATATAAATATGCAATATAAAAAGAGATTAAATGTAGTTATCCTATAAAAGGGGTTCAGTGGCCCTACCGGACACCAGTATGTAGAAAATGCAAAGTCTGGTGCTGGGAAGGGACTCCCTCTTTTGGTGTTCTTGACCATCAAGTTCTCACAGACCCTCAAACAATGGCTTTTTCCACTGAACTTCCTTATGCATCAGAACTTGACAGTAAGTCCATTTCTGAGGACACTATATACATGAGTTGCAGAACAAACAAAAAGAAAGTAGGTTGATACAAGCTCTGAAACTTGAACTCTGCTGGACATCATCCGTCATACTATTCTAGAGTATGTTATGATGATGCATTTTACTGGCAGAGAAATGCAGTCATCAAAACTTACCCAGTTTTGAGCCTTCAGAACTACAAAAATAGCTTGGCAGACCATGTCCACTGGTGCAATAATGTCAGAATTACTATGGCAGTAGCCAACCACCTGTTTATTGGATTTATGGCCCACTTTTCAAAATGGATCTGCTACTGGTATCAGGGCTAAGAATATGTGGCTAGGAAAGTTACAGGCCTCAGGGGAGAATCTGATATGCTCATTCTGCTAAATAGACATAATATTAAGCTGAGTCATAATGACTTATTATACCCATAGATTAGGGCATCTTTGTTTTAACCAGAGAAGGTTTTTCTTACAGCAGACATTTAACAGAGAGGATCACAACTGTTCAACTGTGCAGAAAATAAGAGACTGAGAAGTGCTCAGCCCTAAATGGAATCACTCACTGTCTCCTCCTAAGGCCCAGGGATCATTGTAGAAGTGAAGACAGAAAGAATGTAACAGCCAATTGGAAACATATGAAAGGAAGGGGACAGGTAGATGCACATATGAACCCACAGCACTTATGACAGCATGTGTAAGACCTGTGCAAAATCAAACCAGACAATGTCCCAGCATAGTTGAGGGGGAGCAAGAAGCCACAGCCCTAGAAGGATATCTATTGACAATTGATTACTGCTAGGAGAGGGAGAGTCAGTTTCCATTAAGGGTTTGACACCTAATAGTTTGGCCAGGCTCCAAGGGATAGACTCACACCCTAGAGCATTTAGGAAACACATGTTGGACCTGACAGACCTTTTGAAATAAAGAAATAATAAAAGAGAACATGAATTTGGGGGCATAGTGAGGTGGGGGGTAGAGAGGGGAAATGACATCTGACTGTGATCAAAATATCTTTATGAAATTATTGAATCAATAAGTATTTTTAAAATCAGGCAAACATGAATATTGACATGTATGCATATATAGGTTGTCCATTTCTTTTCCCTAATGTAATATGTAAAAGTCAGTTGGCAGGCACTTACAACCCACGGTTTCTATGTACATTATACTTTCATTAGATATGCACTTAAAAGTAAAGTCCTTTGGTGGTTCTCCCTGGAGGAGTCATACCCATAGAAGAGCATATCATCTTATTCCCTCTGCGAGTCTCAGTTTCCTAACCCTCTGCTTGTCTATATTATATCTTTAATAAAGTCTCCAACACTGATTCAAAAATCATATACAAAATAAAGGTCTTCACCAAAAAAGTCATGAGATCTAGCACAGAACCAATATTGAAAATAAGCTTAAGAAAAATGCATAATTATACAGAAAAGTGACCAAAATTATTTGATTATAAATAGCATGTTGCTGTACTTTTAAAAATTATAATAAAACTCCTTAGTTCTTTAGTAAGGACTAGTTTATACTTTTTTTAACAAAAGAAATTACTGGAGAGGCCATGGCTCAGGACTCCATTTGATTATCTCTGTGGGGTCTAGGTTCCTGCCAGCCCCATGGATATATGATTCAGGTGTGGATCAAGCTGTGTGTCCTCCAGATCAGAAGGGCCAACAGTGTCACCACTGCTATAATTTTACAAGACATGCAGGGTATCTCATGCTGACCCTACCCAAATTCCCAGTGCACAACAGCCTCAAAGAAGTGTAACAATTAGGTTTCAAATGTTGAGTTCTGCAATAACATATTAGATAATGTCATCCTAGAAGGACAGGATGGGGTTTGAGTAAGAGAAAGACAGAAAGCGGGGGGAGGGGAGGCAGAGCTCTGGTTTTCAGTCATAGCATAAATATGTAATTAACACACAATAATTTATGTTATTTAAAGAAAAGTTAGTCACTTGTAATATTCCTGGTAAATAACAAAGATTCTCATTATAAATTGTAAAAAGAAAACATGGTAAAAGATCCATCACATAGTTCTTTAATTAAAGGGAGACAAGAAGTCAAAGGCCAACATTAACTTTGAAGAAAAATAAAATTCACTAAATAAAGTAACAGTTTTAAGAAACAATAAAATACTGTGCCAAATAATAATAAAAGTTCTTAAATAGGTGTATTTGAGCTTGTCCTAAGTAAACACAAACAAAATTGTGAAAAATTTGAATGTATGCACTGGCAAGTCTAAATTGACGATAATACATTCAAGCCCATGTAACTGAATTCAACCTGTGTAAATCTCACCTGAGCACCGAGTCTTGTTTGAAATTTCACTCACATCCCAACAACTAAGTTGAGTTCTAGCACCCAAGAGTTTCTGCACAGAACCGCTTGTCCCTGTGCAGTTGTGAGCTGCTATGTCCACGCTGCAGTCACACTGGGTGATCTTCTTGCTCATTGGCCTCTAGGCTCCCATGGGAGCCATATTCTCCATGGAGAAGACACAGTGACATAACCCAAGAGCAACCCTAGGTTATCATTTTGCCACTGTATTTCTGAGAAGCAGCAAAAGATAGGAACACGATGACTGTGTTTTTCATTAAGTCAACATGGAGTTCCATCAAAGTTCCTTAAACATATGTATTGTGATGGTCTGACCTGAAAAAGCAGCACCACAGAATATAAAGCCTCAAGACTGGGAAACCCTGAGGTCCTTCCTTTTTCAGTATGATTAGCTTGGAGCACAAGTGGAAGCCAGGAAGCTAGCAAGGGCTCTGTTGGGGGGTTGAGGGGCTGTGTTAAGGGGGGAAGATAACAGATTATAGATAAAATGAAAGTAGATGCTGGGCGTGGTGGTGCACGCCTTTAATCCCAGCACTCAGGAGGCAGAGGCAGGCGGGTCGCTGTGAGTTCAAGGCCAGCTGGTCTACATAGTGAGTTCCAGGGAAGCTGGGGCTACAGGGAGCACCTGCCTCAAAAAGACTAAAAAAAAAAAAAAAAAAGGAAGTAGGAGGTAGGATAACTGGGGTGGAGGAGCTGAAGTCAAGAGCACTGTGGGAGGAGCAGGGAAATGTGCCATGAGGAAACCTGTAATTTTGAAACTAGATAAACCCAAACTGGATGAATTGTAGGGTACATGTAATATGAGAGAAGAGGGTGATGTTCAAAGGTCTAGGCATGGATTGGGGGTGGGGGAGAACAAGTGGAGGGGGTAAGGTCAGGTTAATCAAAACTAAGGATACATGAAAATGGAAATGTAAAAGTTAGTGAACTAATAGAAAACAATTTAAGAGTCAAAAGGAGTTATTCTGCATGGTAAATAACGATGGGTTCCCAGAAGACTTGCGGTGTTAAATGAAAATCTCAGTGCCAGTCTTATAATACCACCCTACAAATTATTGGTCAAGGAGCTCCAGAACTCTCTAAACCAGTGCAAGCTGTTGCAGTTTCCCTCAGTTATACAGCAGAACTACCTGGTAAAACCCTACTTGCTGAAGACACCAAACGCTTTGGCTGAGAGACATAGGGAAAATAATCCCAAACTGACCAAGAAGCTTCTTCCCTCCTGACTAACTTTCACAGTGTTGGAAGGTTCACATAAGCTGCTGAAGAAGTAAAATAATCACTGGTCTTACCCAGCACTGCAATCTGCATGCTACCATACTCACCTGCCTCGTAATATGTGCCCACTGTTGCAATAGTGGTGTGACTGTTATTTGGTAACCAACCACTTTCTGATTGGATTTAAGGCCTCCTCCACAGGAGGTTATTTATGCCTGGTATTATAATCTGGTCAAAGCCCCTATGGCTGAGGTGGTAATAGGCCCTATGTTGGAACCTACTATTGTTGTTTTGCTAAATGGTTGTGCTGATAAACTGCTTTCCAAATATTTACATTTATACTGATGGACCTGGACTGCTTCCAACCTTGGAAATAGAAGCTTCCTTTCACATAGGCAGGCGTTAATGTGGACACTCAACTGGTCAACGTGCTGAGAATGTGTGACTGTGGGTGCTCAGCCTTAAGTGAATTATCTCTATCAACCCTCTTGTAAGACTGAGACAACATTTTGAAAGATGAAGCAGAACGAATGCAGGAGCCAGGTTTGGAGGAGTGCTGTGAAGTACTGTCTTCTGGACACGATGCGGCATTGTCCCTGTGATTTACAAAACTGTGATCACCTGCACAAGACTTGCATAGGATCAAGCCAGCTAAAATTCCAGTATTTATGGAAAGAAGTTCATGGGACTATACCCCTAACTGAGGGACTGCTGGCAACTGATAGTTGCTGGGTGCAGTAGGAAGAGCCATTCTTCTCTGAGATAAGGCACTGGTATGTCCCTACTCTGGTGGATAGCCATGTATCCATGCACATGTGGACAACACTAATTAGACAGTGTGCTATTAAAACAAAACAGAAGGCATAAAACTCAGAGGGGGACATGTGGTGGTGATCTGAAGGGAGAGAGAAGGAAGAAATGGAGGATGGATAGTCATCATATTATAACGTATACATATGTGAAGTTCTCAAGGAATAAATGTTTTAAAGAAAATAAAAGGATTATTTGTTTATATTCTTCACAGCAGCTTGGATCATCTCTTTCCTGTTGAAACTGTGCATGGTGCGTTTTAAGTCCTGAAGCTGAAGCTTCATGATTTCACAGGCAAGATGGGGTGTCTAATAACATGCCCAAGAGAATCTGAAAGAACTTAAATTAACATCCACTCTGAGAAGGATGCATAAACATTGGTATTTGAGTCCCACTTTCATTCATATAACACACACACACACACATACAAACACACACACACACACACACACACACACACGCCCCTCATCAAATGTTCCAGCAACCTCACTTTAGTGAACAGGATATATCTATTTCAGCCCTCATGAGCTATGCAATCTAAAGCGAGCGCAGAGAGGTTAATAATGAACAACTCTACATACAGCTTACTATTAATAAACCGCAATTTCTAGGGAAGTATTTATTTAAATCCTGCTTATCAGCTGTACTCTCTGCTAACGTAGATTCATTTCAACAGTCAATAATGCATTTGCGATGGTAGCTAGATGATCCCA
This sequence comes from Nannospalax galili, assembly GCF_000622305.1. Classification (NCBI taxonomy): domain Eukaryota; kingdom Metazoa; phylum Chordata; class Mammalia; order Rodentia; family Spalacidae; genus Nannospalax; species Nannospalax galili. The sequence goes on along the minus strand of NW_008342003.1, from coordinate 1,654,746 downwards.
GGCTTTCACAGAAAGGAGAATGAACTGGCCCTTTCTCGGCTATTTTGTACAGCTCACGAAATGATGTATCTCTTAGAGCCACTACTAGAGAAAGGGTGCAAGAAGTGTCTTCTGTATCTGTCCAGAGGAAACTGCACAAAGCTTTAGGTCTAGAAGGGACATTCACAGACTATCTTTTCCTTCTCTTTCGTGAAGTAAGTGAAGCTCAAAAAACTCAGCTTATCTAAGGTCATGGACCGTTTCTGTACAGTGTCCTTTGACTCTGTTACATTAAAATAAAAATCAGGTGGCAACAACTTTAGGGGACAAGAGTATAACAGCAGTCATCTACCTCCTAGAATCTCTAAAGTAATCTTTAAGTTCATTAGTTCATTTATCAATCAGTTAAATCTTACTGGCTACCTACCAAGCAAAATTCTATGAAGGTTCCAAGCTCAATGAGCTCTGTCTGTGCCTTTAAGAAGATGACAGTGCAGCTGAGAACAAACCATCTCAATAAACTTGAAATTGACTAATAAACACAGTGCTCATCACCACTGTACACTTGAGCTCCTTTTTATGCTGTGTGATTATAAATCAAATAACTCATATAAAGCACCTGGAATAAATAATAGGAAATGTTTCTTAAAGTTATTAATAGTTATGAAGTTATTAAAAGATAAAAACCAAAACAGCAAAAGTCTTGGCAAAAGATGACAGACCAGCGATGCAGCTGCCTACTCATTTTAACTCCTGGCATGCACAGTGGGACTCATCCTCCTGGTAACTAATCAGGGCAGCATACAGAACCACAGGATCCTCTGAATGCTTATATTGAGGCAGCAGCTTCTCCTCAGATTGAAGTCTCAAGCTACAGCCTTTACTGTTTACTGATTCCACCAATGGACAGAGCTGGAGCTCACATAGTCCTGCCCTGATTGCTATTTGCTTTTTGAAATAAATGCAGCTTAACTGGGACTTATTTATTGATTAGTTGGAAAAGCCCCCGGACTGCCAATGAGGCTTTGAGAAACAAAGTCTGCCAGCTTGGAACAAGGAAAAAAATGTTAAATGCCTCTCTAGCCTTTTTGGTCCTGAACCAAACCTTCCACTGTCTTGGGACATCCCTTTCCTTCAGGTTTAAGTGAGACTATATTGTTGACACAAGAGAACACATGGTACTTGATACCAAGTGTGTTGTTCAGACAGCCCTGTCTGACCACCCAGGGAGCAGAATGTGACTGCTGACAGGGACCATCCTGACCTACACAGAAGCCTTCAAGGTCTTCAACACACATGATTATTTTGTCTTTAATGCAGTGTTTCCACCTAAGAACTTCACTTTGTATTATTGTTTGCTGCGGGCTGCCTGTCAGCTCCTGGGTAGGATGGTTTTAGATACTGCAGTGAGCCACTTAGCACATCTGCTCTCAAAACTAGGAAATAAGATGAAAGTGAGAGATGACTGGGCTTGTCCAGGGGTAGCACTGACAGTTAGCTCAAGAACAGGCCCCAAACAGGGAACCCGTGAGGACATGTCTGCATTGTGAATGAAGGATCAGTACAGATCCCCACCCTACCGGTAGAACTGGTTACGTGGGAAAAGCTTCACATAATCAGCTCTGTTCTTCAGCTCTGACCATACAAACTAAAGGAAATGGAGCTCAGTTCAATTAAATGACTTGGTTTGGTGAAAGTTTCAGTTTCTGTGTGGAAACAAAGCCAGTCTCTTTACAAAGGTGAGGGGGGTTCACTTACTTGACATGATAGGCTCTAATACAAATGACAGAATGTGTGAACTCCAGTGGGGGTATGGGAGGGTGGTAAGGGGAAGGAGTGTAAAGATACTTTTCTGTTTGAAATACGCAAATAATAATACAAAACACGCACACACCACCAAAGATGAGGCTTTCTTCAAAGTAGCCGACTACACTCAGCATCCCCCAGCCTTCACGCCTATGAAGTGTTGGGCGGTGAGTTTCTCTGAATAAGAAAAAAGGAAAAAAGAAAAAGCTTTTAGCTATGGTCTATAAATGCCATTTTATGACTTAAAGTGTAAAACATAAAGTCAATATGGCAATATTGAAATTTCATTATTGGTTTGCTGATTTCTGTAGTTCGCTTACATTTTGGAATATTTATTTTAAAAATTGTTCCCAGAGAATAAATGGCAAAGGAAGACAAAAGAAAATTGAGGAGGAAGCCAAGAGAGGGATGCTTCTGGAAGCCCTTGTCAAGAAGCTCCAGTGGACTCTCATATGAACATTTGAAAATTGCCCTGTTCTGACTTTTTTCTAGTTCCCTGTCTAGAACTTGTAACGCTAATTACTCTTGCCTTTACTTCTCCTTCACATCTCCTATTCATGATTCAAGGACTTTCTTCTTCCCTTAGAGACAAGAGTTATGCAAATTGGGAGTCTTTTAGATAGACCCACTGCAGGGGTACTCCAATTGCCTCACCCTCCTTCAGTGTTCAGCATGGAAGAAGCCAGAGCGGTCTGTGTCCTGATTCCCTATTGGTGATTTGGGTAACCCTTCAGAGGATGGCGTGATAAGAATAGGAGGTAGGAATTGGTTAGGCAATTGGGGTAAAAAGACCCCAAAGAAATGCATCCAGTTTCTGGGCTAACAGTCAAAATGTCCTTGGGCCTCTTAGCAACACTCTCTGTTCCAAGGCCAAAAATGTCACAAGTATTTGGGAGCTTGTATCTAATCCTTAAAAGATTTTAGGGTTACCTCTTCAGAGGGGGGAATGTTGGAGGGGAGGGAGTGGGCATCGATTAGATCAAAACACCTTATATGCATGTATGAAATTTTCAATAAAGTTTTTGTAAAATTTTAAAAAATCAATAAATAAAAAAATGAGTTATATTTGAGGAAGACAGAATGAAAAAAATTGTGTCAATAATACAAAATATTATTCATAAGATAACCACAAGATGACTCTGACTATTATATAAAAAACAAATTTAAAAATGTAGGCCTATAAAATGGCTCAGCCAGTGGATTGCCTCCAAGCCTGAGCTCAATCCCGAGAACCCATAAGGCTGTCAGGAGAGAACTGACACTTCCAAGTTGTCCTCTGACCTCCATACTTCCAGTGCCACAAGCCTTGGTACACACACACACACACACACACACACACACACACACGTGTGTGCATACACACAAAGAATAAATAAATAATAAATAATAAAAACAAGAAAGAAGAAGTTTACTTTGACTGGCCTTTGTCTGAATAGAGACAATAAAGTTTTTGTAAAATTTTTTTAAAAAGTTCATTTAAACAAAAATGAATTCATGAATTGTCTGGGAAGGTAAAGAGTTTCCTTAACATGTGTTTTTTATTGTGAAAGTCTCACTTTTTCTAATAGCAAAAACCTTAACAAGCATACAAGCTATAATAGCATAAAATTTTCAAAGTAATCAATGGGAAAAATTGTTGAACAGATGTTCCCTGACCTTTACAAATGGTTTCAAAACTTTTTAAGCTCTCCAATTCTTGGTTATGTACTTAAGAAAAAATTTAAATATTTAACAAAATATAATTTAAATATTTAAACTTTGGTAATTACTGTTTTGTACTTTGGGAAAATTTTCTCAAGACAAGTTGAACAGCACTTGCTATTTCTAATTGCCTATTCTGTAAAATTTCATATGGATTCCTCATTGAGAGACAAGCAGGCAGAAAACTAGCTGGTGTTTCCTATAAATAGAATAACAGATGTTCTGTGACCAATCCTTGAGAAGCATCCTGTGAGGAGCCATGTGACTGGCCACTGATTCTGAGCGTGTTATGGTAATTGGTGGACAGGACACTTGCACTGTTAGAATACCATAGTGGTTGAACTGGAATCAATTGAGAAGAATATTAAGAAGGGTTCACTAAGCATCATTGCATGAGAGCAAACTCAGAGAGTGATGACACATTAAATTTGGTTAACTATAGTAGCAACATAATGTAGAAAAATGAGATTAATCAATAAATGTTATTGCTTATCACTGTAGAAAATATTAAACAGACATTGAAAATGATGTATGATAGATAGACTTAAATGGCCATTTTAATATGTGACATATTACCACATTCAGTCAAACCCAGGTCCTCTGCAAGAGCAGCCAGTGCTCTTACCACTGAGCCATCTCTCCAGACCTTTAATCATTTATTTTTAAATACTGCTACAAACCATTATGAAAATTTGCAAAGACAATAAAAAGATAATATTTAAAAATATTTTAAAATTCTGCTGATAACCAGGAAAGAGCAATGAAATGAGATGAGATTTATTTGATTCTAATATCAAGTACACTGACAAAATTCGAATAATTAAATTAAGGTTAAAATATGAAGGATCAGAAATCTCAGAGTGGTTTTGACCTGCATTTCCCTGATGATGATAGACGTTGAACATTTTAAAAATCTTTCTCATTCATTTGTGTTTCATTTTTAGAGAATTTCCTGTCAGACTCTTGCCTCACTTTAAATCGGGTTGTTTGTTTTAATGTGTAGTTTTATATTCTGTTACTTTAATGAACGTATATAACAGATCTATGAGTTTCCTGGTGGAGTCTTTCGAATTCTTTATATGTAGAATCATATCATCTGGGAAATAAGATACTTTGGCTTCTTGCTTTCCAATTTCTTACCCTTTGTCTCCTTCATTTGTCTTATTGCGCTCACTAAGATTTCAAGTACTATATTGAACAGAAATGCAGAGTGTATATTCTTGTTCTTCTTCCTGATTTTAATGAGAATGCTTTCAGTTTTTTCTCCATTTAGTATTACATTGCCTGTGAGCTTATAGTGTGCTGTCTTTACTATGTAGAATTATGGAGCTGGTATGCCTAGGTTCTCCATGATTTTTATAATGAAAGGGTATTGGATTTTGTCAAAGGCCTTTTGTGACTCTAATGAGATGATCATGTTTTCTATCCTTGAGTCTGTTTATTCGATGGATTATATTGATGAATTTATGTATATTGAACCATCCCTTCATCCCTTGGATGAAGCCAGCATGATCTTGGTGGATAATCTTTAAATGTGTTCCTGCCTTAAGTTTACTGTTATTTAGTTGAGAATTGTTGCATCCTTGTTCATCAGATAGATTGGTCTATAATTTTCTTTTCTTGTTGGACATCTGTTTGGTTTAGTATTAAATTAATCTGGCTTCATAAAAGGAATTTAAGAATGTTCCTTAATATTCTATCTTAAGTAATGATTTGAGGATTATTGATAATTAGTTATTTAAAGGTTTGGCTGTGGTCTTGATAGTTGGGATATTTTTAATCACTTCATCTACCTCATCGATTGCTATGGGTCTGTTTAGGTAACATGTCGTTTTTATTTAATTTTGGTAGGCAGTACATATCTAGAACTTTATCCATTTCTTTTAGATTTTCTAATTTAGTGGAATATAGATTTTAATGTCTTTAGAGTTTTCAGAATTTCCTTTGGGTATGTTGGAAGGTTTCTGACTTCATCTCTAAATTTGTTTATTTGGGATCTCTTTCTTTGGTTAACTTTGCTAAAAGTTTGTTAATCTTTTCAAACAAACAAAAAAAAACCTCTTCATTGATTCTTTGTATTGTTTTCTTTGTTCCTATTTCACCAATTTCAGATTTAATTTCATTTATCTCTTCCTGTCTAAGTTATTTCCAATTTGTAAGCCCCTTGTCGCCCTCATGTGTGTACTGATCAAGCTAAGACTCTGTGTCTAGTGTTGGACAGGAATGCAGAGTGGGCACCTTGCCTTGTCTTTATTTTAATGGGGATACATTGTTGCTGTTTGCTGTTGGTGCTCCAAGGCTTTCAAGTGCATCATTAATTTATTTATATGAGACGTTTTTAATTTTCTGGTGTTGACAAAATACTATAGATTTTACTCTTAGGACTGCTTTCATTGTGTCCTAAATGTTTGGGGCATTATGTTTTCATTGTCACTTAATTCTAAGAAGCTTTAAAATTTGTTTCTGATTTCTTCCATGATCCAGTTTTCACTTGGTAGTATATTGCCTAGCTCCCATGAATTTGTATACTTTTTCTAATTTGTATAGCTGTTATCTTGTGGTTGTATATTATACAAGATGATGCTTCAACTTTCATAAATTCATGAGGACTTGCTTTGTGTCCTAATATGTGGTCAATTTTGGAAAGAGTTCCATAGGTTTTTGAGAAGGAAGTGTACACTTTGGTGTTTGGATTGAATGTTCTGTAGATGTCTATAAAGTCCATTTTATTTACAGTGTCATTTAACTCAAGGGTTTCTTGGTTTAGTTTTTGTCTAGCTGACCTACTGGTAACAGTAGAGTATTGAAGCCACCCACTATCACTGTGATGAAGTCAATGTGAGCTTTCAGAGATAATAATTTCTTTTATGAAATTGGATTTCCCTGTGTGAGGTGCATATATGTTTAGGATTGTAATTTCTTGGTGACTTTTTCCTTTAATGAGTGTGTGACCTTCCCTGTCTCTTTTGAATAAGTTTAGTTTGAAATACATTTTGTCAGATATTAGAATAGCTATACCTGCTTGTGTCTTGGTTCCATCGGCTTGGAATATCTTTTTCCATCCTTAGGATAGCTAAGGTGGTGGTGATCATTATTTGTGAGATCCCTTTCTTGAAGGTAGCAAATTGGTGGATCCTGTTTTCTAATCCAAACCGTTACTCTGTGTCTTTTACTAGAGAGTTGAGACTGTTAATACTGAGGCCTATTACTGACCAAAAGCTCTGATAATTGGTTAGTTTATTATTATTGACCAAAGCCCTTTAATTCCTGTCATAGTGGTATTATAGTTCTGTTTCCTCAGATCTCTTTTGGTTGACTGTTCTGGGATAATTTTTTATACTTATACCCTCATTAGTGTTTAACCTTCTCTTCTGACTGAAGTCTTCCATGGAGTATTGTCTGTAGAGCTGGTTTTGTGGATATAAATTCCTTTCATCTGTTTTTATCATGGAAAGTCTTTCTCCTCCAATTGCAACTGATAGTTGTGCTGGGTATAGCAGTCTGGGCTGGAATCTCTGTTCTTTCATGACTTGTATGACATTGGCCCATCCCTTTCTGGCTTTTACACACTGCACTGAAAAGTCAGCACTTATTCTGATGGGCATGCCTTTATATGTGACTTGATCTTTGCTCCTTATGACTTTCAATACCTTTTCTTTGCTCTGCACATTTACTTGACTGTATATGATGTTGGGAGTTTCTTTTCTGAGCCCGTCAACTTTTTGTTCTGTATGCTTCTTGTGCTTGATAGGTTCTCCTTCCCTGAGTTTGGAAAATTTCATCTATGATTTTATTAAAAATATTTTCTGTGCCTCTGACCCAGATTTCTTCTCTTCTATGCCTATGGTTTTTTTAGATTTCATCTTTTTCCAGTGTCCAGAGATCCTGCATATTCTGTTCCTGATTTTAGTTGTGACCTTTTCTTTGATTGAGTGAGCTATTTCCCAAGCTTGTCCTCCAGGTCTGACAGTCCCTGTTCCATCTCTTCCACTTCCTCTTAGCTTCTTTTCTTTATGATCTTTTGATTTTTGAATTGAGTTTTTTTTATTTCTAGTTTTATTTCAGATTGGCTTTTCTTCAGAGATTTTATCTCTATTAAATTCAAGTTTCATGGTGTGAATTGTTTTGGTTAATTCGTTCAAATTGTGTGTGTGTGTGTGTGTGTGTGTGTGTGTATGTGTATTTCATGGTCTTCATTCAGATTTTTATTCATATCCCCTTTGAGTTTCTTGAACACACTTATATTTACTATTTTGAAATTACTGCCCTGTGCATCAACTTGGTTGTCATTCTCATAAAACTCTATGATGAGGGTTGATAATTTCTGTAGTAGTCATATTATCTTGGCTATTCATGTTGTTTGTGCTGTGTGTGTGTGTGTGTGTGTGTGTGTGTGTGTGTGTGTGTGTGTGTGGATTTGCGGATATGGGCGTATGTGTGTGTGTGTGGTGTGTGTGTGTGTGTGTGTGTGTGTGTGTGTGTGTGTGTGTGTGTTTGCTGAGACAAGGGCATTTGTACTTGTGTGGTGGTATTTCTTGGTATGGGTAAGTGATCTCCTTGTTGAATGCTGGTATCTTGTTTGTTGTGTACCGAACCTGACAGATAATGGTGCAGCTGAGAAGTGTATGATGTTCCTTTAGGGGGGCATGTTATAATGTACTGTTGAAATGAAAGAAGTGGTCTCAGTTCAGCTAGAGATAGGTACAATTTTGAGTTAAGATTTCAGGATTTTCTTTACAGGTACCCTACCGAGGTTGGTTGGGGTGGGCAGACCAAGGGTAGACCAGGGTCTCCTTAACCCAAGGAACTGTGAGAACTAAGAAGCCAGGGCCCTAGGCAGTCTGAGACCAGAGGAAGTATGAGAGATAAGATGCTGAGACAGTAGGGGTCTCAGTGACAGAGCTCCAAACTGCAAGTCTGGAGTGGGGAAACATACTGGAGATGCAGGCTGGGATGAAAGATGAGATGTTGGGGGCGACTCAGGCTACCAAGGCTGGAGGGATGCACAGATTGGAATGCAATACGATCTCCATGACCTGAGGATGTCTGAGAGCTATGTTCTATCTAGTTCATTTATTTTTATCACTGAATATTATTCCATTTTAAATAGGTGGAATAATTTGTTTACCCATCTTCTTATTGTAGGACATTTTGGGCGCTTCTAGTTATTATGATTATGAGTAAATAAACATTTGCAAATCAATTCAACAATATTTAGGATTATGAATGCTATAGAATACAACTCAGTTTTTTCTCTAATGTTTACAATAGGTATTGATTATTATAAAAGTTTAAAAGAAGAAAAATGTATATAGTCTGAATTACACATACAGTTTTGTATTCCCAAACCAGTGCCAACACCTCCCATTTCAAAGCTGTTGCTATCAGTTTGTTTGTGATTTTCACACAGAGGAGAGATCATAATAGCAGTCTGCTGTTGCTTGCTTTTCTGATATTTTCATTTATCAGCAGGCCATGGTCATATTTCTCTTGAAGTCAATTTGCATAGCTCCACACTTTCTTTGAAGCAGCTAAAGAGAACATAACCATGTAAGGACCAATGCACAAGTCATTGAGCTCTTCCCATGATGAATGCCCTGCAGGCTTGGACCTTATATTCTCTGTTTGAAAAAAAATGGCAAAAATCAGACACTTATTTCTATGCTCACCAATATCAGTTCTTGTGTATTAAAGTTTTCACATTACCATGTGAGTAAGAAGTACATATGCATTGTTGATACCTGTTGTCTGTCTGACTCACATCCAATAAATAAATAAGTAAATAAATAACATTAATCTGCATTTTTCAAATTTTAAAAATCTGCATTAAGTTCCAGCCTCTTGTTCTAAAACCTGGATAGATTCAAGCCGATTCTCCACTTGAAGTAGTCAGTGATAAAAAGAAATGAATATAGACATGCTTTGTCTGTTACTGTAGGATCAATATGTGGATATTTTCAGGAAAACACTCTTACCTATAAAAAATTATTATCTTTGGATGAAAATCTTTTTAAATATTATTTTTGTTAGTTTGTTTCTTTGTTTTTGAGACAGGGTCATGCTTTAGTCACAAGTGGTCTGGAACTCACTATGTAGACCAGGCTGGCCTCCATCTCACACAGATACACCTGCCTCTGCCTTCTGAGTACTGGGATTAAAATTATATTAAATATATTAAATATAATTTTGAAGGAAAGCAATATGTTTAATCTATTATGACTGAATTGTTTTCCACGAAATTTCATGTGCTGAAGCACTAACCTACAGAATCTCAGAATCTGACTTGATTTTGAGATAAGATAGTCAAGGAAGTGATTATGTAAAGTGAGGCCAGTAGGCTGAGCTGTAATCCACTCTGACATGACAGAAGAATGGCAGTGTCCAAACCAACCTGGGGAAATGGAATGTGCATAGAGGGCAGCTTGGAGGCAGTAAACAAGCCAAAAGGGGAGGACTGAGAAGAAACCAATCCTGCTTCGCCCTGACCTTGGATTTCCAACCTTCATAACTGTGAGAAAATAAATCCATGTTCTAAGTAACCTTCAGTCTGTGACAATTAGCAAGTTAAAATAGGGTTTAAAGCCATTAAAAGATTACAGGATGCATTTCCATCATTTTAACTTTAATTTTAAGTTAAAATTTCAGGAGAGTAAATTCTTTAAAGAAATACTGAATTTTGTCAGTCACTTTTGAGTTGATAAATCTTTGAGAATTCTTCTGAATTATATTTCATATGCCTTTGAAAATTTTTAACCTAAAATAACAGTTTTCTAGAGTGGGAGAAAATGGCAGGTGTTATTAATTTAGTGTTCTCAGTGAACCCAGCCTCAATATTTCCCTGTATCTACTTTATAATCTTCCTTACTTTAAAAATTTTTTTAATTAGTTAACTTTTATGTGTGTGAGGGCTATCCCTGAACGTGTGTAAGTGCACCCTTGTCGTGCAGTGCCTGCTGAGGACAGAAGAGGATGTCAGATCCATAACTGGAGTTATAGATGGTTGTTAGCTGCCATGTGGGTTCTGGAATACAAAACCACATCTTCTGCAAAAATAGCCAGCACTCTGTGCCATCTCTCCAGACCCCTTACTTTTAATAGGATTATACATCCTTGAATATGAATATGTAGCTTAAAATCACCACTCACATCCACATGACCCTCCTTCTTCTACTTACTTCTTAATGCTGCACATGACATGGGGCATGTTTTGCCCAACAAATAATGTCAATTACACACCCCATCAAAACACAAACTTCAGGGAAAAAAATACATATTTTCCCATCTGTGTTTGCTGTGATCCCTCAGCTAAAATAAATCCCTGTTTGGATGAAGGATGTTCCATAACACCGAAGTGAGGAGGGATGTCCTGATTACTTCATGGACACGAGTTTCAAGTCGGTAAAGGACAGACAAATAACTGGGAATTGAAATCTTTAGTTATTGCAGTCAAGATGATCAACAAGTTAACTTAATAAAATCAGAGATTTTGAATTATAGAACAAAAATGATGGGTTATAAATGTTCAATGAGTCCTAACATTATATAAACTACATAGCAGAAAAGTAAAGACAACAAAGGATGATTAGTAAACAGGAGATCCCATAGGGAAATCAAAATACACCTGAGTCAGACAAGATAACACCTACCAAGAATTAATCTGTGGGCTGTAGAGATGACTCAGTGATAAAGACCACCGACTGCTCTTACAGAGGACTGGGGTTCAGTTCCAGCCAACCACTTGACAGAAAACTGCTGTTTGTGGTTTCAGTTCCATGGGGTGGAAAGCTCTCTTCTGACCTCTGTTTTTATTGCCTGACAGGAGTGCACATACATGCATCCAAACCTTTATACAAATAAAGTAAAAATAAATTTAAAGAATTAATCTGAACAAATTATATGCTATAGTCAGTGAAAATTATTAACTAAATGAAGAGAATTAATTTTTGGATGTAATCTTCAGCACTATTTAGAGACTAAAATCACCGAAATGTTTTTAACCAACTAGACTGTTAAAGACGATCACAGAGCTTGTCTTACATCTTCAGTTGTAGGAACCAACACCCAGCACCAGTGCCCTTGACTCTTTAGGGAAACATTAAGCAGCTGTGGCAGAGGACTTGGGGATCCCCATTTCATCTGCTTTGGGAAGATGTTGTTCTGAGTTCTTGGGCCATAAAATTTCATGTAGTCTTGAAAGCACAACTGTGAGGTAGGAGCTGCTAGAATCCCTTAACTGAATGTAAAAGAGAAGGCTGGATTACACTGAATGACTTGCAGAAACTGCAAAGCCAGAGTTAGGTTTGTCCAATCTCAAAGTTCACTTGCATATTAACCACAGTATATTGCACTCTAGAGGATTACAGAATGTCAACTGCCTAAGGGGATCCACATGCGTTAGGTTGCCCTTAGCTAAGCGGTGACCTCTATTAGAAGTCTCTGTAGAATTGCGACGGCCACTTCACACCTGCTCTTGAATATGCTTCTCTATGACCCTGATAACTTTTTGTGCGTTGAACCATAAAGGCTGTATACATTGCTACATCATAATTCAGCAGTGTTCACAAATCTTTTAAACAAATACAATGGCAAATTTATCTCTCTGTTCAATTTGTTATAAACCATCAAAAATCAAAAATTCCTTTTGGAAATAGGTAAGAGAAAACCAAGTAAATGAATGGAAGGAAATTGGATATATAGATAGGTGATTAAGTAGATAGATGATGAATGATTGATAGATCAAGAAACATATAGATATGTAAGTGGCAGATAGATAGATGGTTAGAGAGATCATAGATAATAAATGATACACGGGCAGAGAAATGGAGTGAATTAATGGTTGATAGATTAGGTGAAAGAGGTAGGAGCAGGTTTTTCTGTTGCAGCAACCTCCTGTACATATGTATGTCAGTGTTGGATTCATGACTGAAGACAGATGATAGCAGATAAGTAAATTATAACACTTCACAATACTTACCTGGTTTTCATCATCCTAAGATATTTTATCACTCATCCAGGAGATTATTAATATGCAGTACTGTAATAAAAACTGAGTGTACGATGACAAGGTTTGGAGGCTGTTCACAAGAATGACTGAGATCGTCTCTACAGAATGCAAACGAATGCCAAGGTGGACAACCCAGACCAACAACTGGTAAAGGTACAGAAAGTAATCGCCTGCAGAAGGCACAGTCTAAATGAGAAATCTACATAGCACCCTCTCCGCAAGACTCAGGGATCACTGCTGGAGATGGAGTGGAAAAACTGATAAAGCCAGAGGCAGTGGATTACTACAAGGAGGCAATATTGTCACACACAACAGGGCAGTTGCATGTATGGACCCACAGAGCTTATGACAGCATGCACAAGACACAAACTTGCTCCAGCATGATAAAATCCCAGTGTGGAGCAGAGGTTGTCAAGAAGCCCCACCTCTCTGAGAAGCAGCTGGCAATTGAAAGCTGCTGGGGAACGGAGAGTCCGTTGTCTTTAGGGATGTGACCCTTGGTAGGGTGACTAGATCAAGGGGATAGACCCACACCAAGTATTTGGGGAACACTGTTTGGACTGGATGGGTTTTAAATATGATCAAAATACATTGTACTAAATTCTCAAAGAATTAATAAAAATATTGTTTAAAGAAAGATATTCTTTTAATGGACTTCTTGTTTCTATGTGATACTGTCTTGATAATTTACATCCTGTTTATTTAAAAGTGCTTCCAAGTATTTATATTCCAGGCACCAATGAACCCAGTCAATAAACATGTGTAATGCTGAAGTCAGTAGAAGGAGACGTGACTACGACCCTTTTGGAAAACCCTTCAGTGACATCTGCTGAAGGCTCTTCTATTCCTTGTGTAAAAGAGGATAAAATTTCTTACCAGTGCACAAGTCCAACAGAGATGCAGAAGCCTTGTTTACAACAGTACAAACTGGAAATAATAAAAATGTTTCTACACTGTTAAAAAAGCAAATAAATAATAAATCCACTACAGCAGAATCAGCAAAGAATCAGCAAACCATGGCATTATTGGGGCATAGCTTTCCAAGTTCAGCATTGAGCTAAAGAAAGCAAGCATAAGGGGATTCTTAACAAAAGTTTCGTTCATGTCAATTCTGAAAACACAAAAGCTATCTGTGTTGCTAGAAGTCAGGACAACAGCAACTGTTGGGTAATCAGTGATTAGACAAACATCTTGAGGACTTCTTTCTCTGGCAGCATGAATGTGTTCATTCTGAGAATTTTTTTTTTTTTTTGGTATTTTTGAAACAGGCCCTCCCCGTAGCCCCAGCTGGCGTGGAACTTGCTATGTAAACCAGGCTGCACTTGAACTCATAGAAGTCCACCTACTTCTGCTTCCTGAGTGCTGGGATTAAAGCACCACATCTGGTTCATTCTGAGAAATGTTTATGGTATCACTTTTTATGTTATCAATTATAAATAATAAATTAAATGAATTAAATACATTTTGATGAATGTCAAATTTTTCAGAGATAAAATAGAGAATGACGCTAAAATTAGAATAAGACAAAAGAAAAAATGCAAAATGAGGTTACATAGTTTAATGATATATAGTGTTAGCTAGATATATACACATATACATACATATACTCACTGGGTACAGTGACGTAGAACAAAAGTCATTTACTATAGGAACATATTTCTACAGAATACTGTAATATTCTAAGAGAATGTCAGAATTATATATAATAAAGCAGAAAAATCAGTGCTAGAAAAGTCTCAACCATGACCTGACTGAGACACTGTGCTCACTACTGGAGCAGGCTTACCCCTCTAACCATGTATACCAAGTGCAATGGGCCAGGGTTGCACTCCAATTTGACCTGATCCCTCTATTCAGGAAAGAAACAACTGACTGAACAGGATTCCATCAATCCTGAGATGTCCACTTCTGTAGTGTGGGATTTCCTGTCTGCTCAGAACAGAAGAGAAAGCAATTAACTCTTAAATTGGACTCCGGGTCAAGGAATTAAGGTTCAAAGGATACGTCTGGGGACTTCGCAGGTTATAGGATTAGATTAGCAATGCAGCATCATGGGTTAGGAAATACAAGTGGTTGTCTAACACAGTTCACTTTCTCAGAACATGGTTGGCTACTTCCTTGAAAGCCTAAAGTCAGTCTCTCTCTCTCTCTCTCTCTCTCTCTCTCTCTATATATATATATATATATATATATATATATATATATATATATATATATATATATATATATATATATATATATATATATATATATATATATATATATATATATATATATATATATATATATATATATATATATATATATAGTGTGTGTATTTCTGTATATGTGCATCTGTGTGTATATGTCTGTGTGTGTGTGTGTGTGTGTATTTATGTTCTACAAATGTTCAGATCTTTGATATGAGTAACAGGCAATCTTTACAAATCTTTGTACCAAGGGACTATAAAACATGAGACTTTAATTTCTTTAAGTATTCTCTGTTGCCTCTTCAAATACCCTTATGAACTGAGGGATCAGTACAGGAAGAGAAAAGAAATCTTAATGAGGTAGACTTCAGAAACGGTAAGAGGCCAAAGTTTGCTCTCTGTCTGTGATGTGCAGAAATGCGTCATTTAATCTTCACATTGATGAATATAGCATGTGAGTGGTGTGGGAATCAAAGTCAAGCCATTATAATCACAGAAGAAAAATGGAGCAAGAAAAATATTAAAGGAAAGAGACAAGATTTTCATATCCAGACTTGTCATAAATCAAGGACATGCCTGTTTTTACCATCCACACACCACTCAAAGGTAGAAAGGTCACCATAAGCACTGAGTCTCTTGTTTTCAGAAAGGGAGCATTAAGTCAAAGCACTTCTAAAGCTGTAGGAGCTGAGCAACACTCATCCACTTACAGTAAGACACTCAACCCTTCTATACCCAGAAGGGCTTATTTATGACAGTGCATCAGCAACCACAAAGGCAGACTGCCATTATCAGGCTCAGGAACTCACTTGAACATGAGTTGTGCTGTTGATATCCTGACTATTTCTATGAATCTTTCTTGTAAGAGATAAAGTTCTTGGCTTTTTATTTATTCAAAACAAGCATATATGAAACTCCTGCATATTTTTGGAGTATAAGTCATTCCTCTTGATAAGTTAAAAGGAAGAAATTAATTAATTAGTAAACTCTAGGAATTCCCTCCTTCTCAATATATAAAGCCATTGGTGTTCAAATCAAAACTGAGCAACAGTGGCCCACAAAGCGTTGGTAAAGGGTCCTGAGGTTCTGTTGGCAAATTCAGGTCAATGTTGTTTCCTGTCCTTTTCTTATTGCACGGGATAATATACAACTTCAGAGAGGTCTATAATTTTATTCGGTATACAAGGATAGATACCTGATGAGAAATCACAATCTGTGCATTAGAGTAATGCAAAAGCATTTCTTTTAGGAAAAATCTCAGAGTTTAAATTAGCATAACTGAATAGGACTCCATGCCTTTTTATGGGGAAGGCTATACACAGTGTAATATTCAGCAAAGATTACAGATGATAGTAAAACTATAATATTTGTTTGAGGGTACCTCAGCTCTTTTCTTCTCAAAGCAGAGAAGTCAGTCTAGGAACACATCAGTAAAATCAGAAGTTCATTCAGCAAACAGAGCAAAATACATCCTGAAGAGAGAGACTACAGTGACCCAAAAGGGCATTGTAGCACATTAGGTTTTGCACTGCAGATTTTAAGAAGCTTTTTATGAATATTTGTAAGAGATTTGACCCTTTTTCTATCCCAAATCATGCTGGACCTGATCTCCCTTTTAAGCTATTTCTTCCCATCTTCCTTGTAGAATGACAGGAGTTGGGGGTAGGGTAAAAACCACAACACAAGTACTATAATAATAATTATAACAATGTCGTGTCTGTTGAGGACAAAGACCCATTGCTATTGCACATGTGGAGTCCCTGAGAAAGTGCCCAGTACCTTAGACAGTGACTTAACAGGAACACTCTAACTGCAGCTCCAAGAATTTAGCCATAAAGAGCATTCTGAGCATCCAGAGACAGAGGCACCAACTGGAGCTGAGCTTCTCCTCACTTATCACATACATTTATCTCCATGCTTGGCCTGGATTACACCACCACCATGAACTGGATGCTTATTCTGTAATAAACATGCACTTGGGAGCAGTAAAATCCCACAAAAGTTGTATTGTTTCTTGAAGGATTATGACTCTGATGGTTTTCTGAATTTATTTTGTGCTTTTCTAACTTGGGAATAGCCACCCACTTCATGGACGGTTATTAGGAAATAAAGGAAATAGTATAAAAAAGTGATGAATTTCTGACAGTACTCTAAGTACAGCTCACTGTACGTGAGTGACTGACCTCTCTGACAGTACTCTATGTACACCTCACTGTATGTGAGTGACTGACCTCTCTGACAGTACTCTAAGTACAGCTCACTGTATGTGAATGACTGACCTCTCTGACAGTACTCTATGTACAGCTCACTGTACGTGACTGACCTCTCTGACAGTACGCTATGTACAGCTCACTGTACGTGAATGACTGACCTCTCTGACAATACTCTATGTACGGCTTACTGTACGTGAATGACTGACCTCTCTGACAATACTCTATGTACAGCTCACTGTACATTAGTGACTGACCTCTGACTGTACTCTATGTACAGCTCACTGTACATGAATGACTGACCTCTGACTGTACTCAATGTACAGCTCACTGTACATGAATGACTGACCTCTCTGACAGTACTCTATGTACAGCTCACTGTACGTTAATGACTGACCTTTCTGACAGTACTCTATGTATAGCTCACTGTACGTGAGTGACTGACCTCTCTGACTATACTCTATGTACAGCTCACTGTAAGTGAATGACTGACCTTTCTGACAGTACTCTATGTACAGCTCACTGTATGTGACTGACCTCTCTGACAGTACGCTATGTACAGCTCACTGTACGTGAATGACTGACCTCTCTGACAGTACTCTATGTACAGCTCACTGTACGTGAGTGACTGACCTCTCTGACAGTACTCTATGTACAGCTCACTGTACGTGAGTGACTGACCTCTCTGACAGTACTCTATGTATAGCTCACTGTACGTGAGTGACTGACCTCTCTGACAGTACGCTATGTACAGCTCACTGTACATTAGTGACTGACCTCTGACTGTACTCCATGTACAGCTCACTGTATGTTAATGGCTGACCTTTCTGACAGTACTCTATGTATAGCTCACTGTATGTGAGTGACTGACCTCTCTGACTATACTCTATGTACAGCTCACTGTAAAAGTTGTCTTCTTTATGTTTTCCTACTTGACTATAAATGTTCTGAGGCAAATACTTGTACCATCCATTTTCAAACTTTCTTTTCTCATCAGCGTGTAATATGCCTGAGATATATTTCCTGACAAGAAACAGAGGTGTAACTGGCTTCTGATTCCATTTACCACAGCATGCCAGTGGGCTTTTAGATAAAATTTAAATTTCTGTCAAGTGCACTGGAAAGTCTATGTAAGAACATGACCTCAGCGATGGCCTTCTGTTAAAATGTTGTCAGGATAACATGAAATAATGTTTGGAAGATGCTTACTTCAGTGTCTCCTGCATCTTGGGCCCTTAAAGAATGGGTGAGTTTCTCTCCCTCTCTTGAGAACTTTCCAGTCACTTTCACATCAATATTTTACTTACGTTTTTCGTCCTTTCTTGCTGCAGCAGCCATCCCTTCTTCTCAAGGAGGCCTTCCATAGCTGCTTCTTGAACTCACTTAATCTCAGGGTACGTGCGGTGGTCATTCTTTGTCAGGGGAGGGCACCTGGCCCCATCCTAGCCTGCTTGCTCTGTGTCCTTGAATAACCTTCTGTCTTGCTGTGCATCAGTCTGTTCCTTCCTGTGGTTCAGTCTAAGCCTGGAGCGCTCTGAGGGTACTGAGGCAATCATTGCTTTTTCATCCCTGCAAAGTTTGTTTCTTGATATTTCTCAGAGGTCCACCTCCGAGTCCTATTTACTTGAACGTGCCTTTTTCAGCATGAGGCTAATAAACATTTTAAATGAATAAAATAGCTTGTGGATTGATTGGGACAGGAAAACAGGCCACATTTAACCAATACTGGCTTTGTGAGTGTCTATCGCCTCTTCTGGTAATGATGGCTAATCATCAGAATGAAGCAAAGATGAATACTTGCAGATGGTGAAGGGTGTTGGCCATTTGGCATCTGCTCTGAGAAGTTTAGGTAGAAACAGGCTTTCTCAGAGCTGGGAAAGTGCAAGTCTGTTCTCTGCATTTCATACAGCTGATGACCTTGACCAAGCCTATCACTTCCCTGAAGCCCAGTTTCTACACATTCAAGATGGAACAACGTGTAATTTTGTTTGGCAAAGACTGAAAAGAACAGAATTTCCATCACAATACAGAGTTGAGGAGCTGTATAATTTCTCAGTGTTTAGCTTGTACATAAACAGTGTGTACAGAAAGTATCACTAGGCTAAAAGGATTCTAATTTCCATATGATGAAAACACTAATGTTCTGAGATAAAAATTAACTCTGTTGCCAATATACTTAATAAAATACATATTGCATTATAAATATGCTATGGTAAAAATAAGGCATTACATAATTTTAGGGGAAAACAGTATTACATGCTTCATGGTTTCCAGCTGACATTGTAAAGTTGGAATTCATTGTGAGTTAACGGTAATTAAGGGAAATTAACCAAGTTAACTATACTGTGCATCTATATGCTTGAGAGAAACTCACAAGAATAGTGATTATTTCCTTTCAAAGTGAAGGTTTCTTGGAACTTAAATAAACATTAACATGCAACAAGAATGTACATAGGCTCACATGTGCATATATAAATACACTCACAGACCTACGCACACACAGGTACACATAGATAGACACATGCATGTAGTTCACCACATCCGCATGCCCACACCCACACATACACACACACACACCACACACACCACACCACACACACACACACACACACACACATCAGAAAATATCAACCATCACTGACTTTGTGACGTAGTTAAAATGAGGTTAAAGTTCTCAGATTTTACTTTGTGGGTCTCTATTAATGAAAGCCCACCAAAGAGGACAATCACGATGAAGGACGATAGGGTTGGGGTCAATCCAACTAATGGGTGGTAGAAGGCATCAAAAGTACATAAAATTTTTATTGTTTTCTCATAAATATTAATTTTCAATAACATTCAATATTAACAATTTTTTAATTATTGAAAATTTTGTGATTTTCATACAATATAATTTTATGGTATTTCAATCTCCTCCCCCAACTTTACCTTTCCCCAACCGCTCCCTACCCAATTCAACACATTCTTCTATTTATACAATACAGCCTACGGAGTGTCCTCACATGTCCCAGTGTGGGTTCATCCACTGGGGGCTGGTCAACCTACAAAGACTCCTGTTCCCATGAGAGATGGTCTCTCTTCCTCTTAGTAGCCATCAGTTGCCAACAGTGTCTCAGGTATGGTCGGGATTTCTTACACACTTCACCATGTCTAGGCTGGGGTTTTGTCAGGTCTGAGCTTGACTTGTACATGCTGTCACCATTGCTGTGAGTTCATATGTGTATGATTTAACACCTATTTCTTAAGTTCCTGCAATAGATAATCATGAGGAAGAACAGACATAGCTCTGCTGTCATGGATATTACAATTCAGAAGAAGGAGTCTTACTCACAGAATCACATAAAAGAGGCTATAAGTGCAACAAGCAATAATGTGAAAGGAATTTAAATAATTCCAGGACAGTCTAGAGCTAAGAAACTAGACCTTGCATGCATATGGGTAAAGTTCAAGGCTATTTCCATTAAGACCATTATTTCAATCAGTGTAGGTAGGAAGAAGACCAACATGAAAAGAAGAAAATTCAAATAATATTTTTTCTGGGCTTTGGGAGCACAGACCTGTAATCCCAGGACCTGAAAATTTCTGGAGTCCAATTCCAGGCTAGGCTATATATTGCAGTAAGGGATAGCCTGGGCCACATGACATCCTGTATATACGTGTTACTTTGGGTATAAATCCTAAAAGCAGTTCAGGAAGACAGGTTTCTGCTCTTTAGTACCTCTGCCGTCTTCCTTCCGTGCAACCCATAAACAGAAGAGGATGTGGGGGAAGTAATACAGACAGTTTGTACCTCATGTGAAGCACCCCAGACCAACAGGACATAAAACGTTCTCTCACATGCTTAGGGAGAGCAAATACATGGTCCCAGTCTGAGTGCAGAAAGTTAGCATGAATTCAAGTTGTGCACTTAGAATGAGATATTTCTGAGTCTTCCATTTAAGTCCTTTCAATATTTGTGCTAGACATTTAAAAGATGGTAAGAGTTAATCAGTTAATTGGTGATTGCATGTGAGGAGGAGGAGAAAACCATCTAAAACACAATGTACAGAAAAGAATCTGCAGTCAGAGGAGGAGAAGACAGCATTTAAGGAAGAGAAAAATGTATACTGAAACTGAAAGAAAAAATCCTGTGTGTCACCTAGTGGGACCTGCTAGAAGCAGGTGCCTGTCATTCCCTGCCACACAGGCTGTGCATTCTTCTCTAACGAGAAAGTCATGGAAAGGGTAGAGGTGGACTGATGAAAACTATGGTAATGGACTTGTGCAGATCTCAGCTACACTGCAGAGGCTGAGAGGAGAAATAAAGACAGGGATGGAATTTCCAGGCTGTGTTCTCTCAGGTTCCTAGAATAGTAGCTCTAGAGTCAGAGAGGAATAAATTCAATATAAATTGGTGAATGGCATCAGTAAGTGCTGTCCTTTAAAAGAAGGTGTCCCAGGTTTTAAGTAGAGGAAAGACGTAGGTGAATAGCCTGGCCTTAATAAAATTAAAGCTCCAGTTACTGTTTGAGGACTAGCTTTTCATCTTTGAGAGAAAGGTTCATAGTAGGCAGAGAAACAAAAGCATAAAACCCACACAGTGGAGCACTCTGACAGAGAGAAGGGATGCATTCGAAGCAGCTCTACAATACGCGGACAGGGGGTCATGTCTACGCACAGGAAATCAGAACTCTGGCAGGAAGTTCTGACCCCAATTCTTTCTAGATGTTTGGGTTGAGACTATCAATCAACAACCTCTGAAGTTTTTGGATTTTTCAGTATTAAAAACTGTTACAATTCCTAACATATCCTCTCATGATGGTCTTCTTAAATGACATGTCCTTCATCTCAGCTTCATTTAATAAGACAAAGTGCACAAGAGGATGTTGCTGAGTTCAGATACAACTCAGTTCAGACAGGAATGTCTTCTAACCTTGGGAAGCCTTGGCCGAGCTGGGCACAAATCAGGGTAGTGGAACCAGTCTACAGTTTTGAGACTCAAGCCTCCACGGAAGAAAGAGCGCTCAGCATGGTATTTCTCTAGGGAAACCCCTGGGTCAGCCGGCTGGTTTGGGAGAAGCACTGTGGTCACCTGCTTGTGTTGTGATGTCCCTGAGAGCAAGCTAGGGTGACCAGGCCTAGGGTCTCCCATGATACACCGCCCCACTGTGAGGAGAAGAGCATTGTAGCCCTATGCCAGGGTCCAGATGCCCCTGAGTCGCCAATGCACGGGCACAGGAGGTGCCTCTTCTCTAGTCTTTTCCAAGTCATTCTAGAACATCCTTGTTTACCTCTTTCATAAGCCCAAGTTTTATATTTCATTTACTGCTTCTTGTCACCCACCATAGCTAATCCACCAGAGAGTGGCATTAGTCTTTCCTCAAAATACATCTCAAACCCATATGTACCTTTCTGCCCTCGGGTCCTTTACAGCTATCCTTGTCATACCCAGTTCTAAGCCAAACTCCTTTGTGAGATCTTGCCCCAGGTCCCTCGCCTGCTACTTAGCTTTATCATACTCCTAGCTCAGATGCAGCAGCCTGTCTGTCCCAGCATCTTTGCTGTGAATGTTCCAGCCCTCCTGTTCCATCTGCTGTGTTTACTGACAGATGAATGTGTGGTTTCTTCTTCCACTTCCCTCATCATATGGCATTTCCCTATGTTTCTCACAAGCCATGTGCTCCCACCTCAGAGACTCCCTATTGATAACCCATCACAGATAAACCCTGGCCCAGTCTACTCCTGCTGTCCTCCCTGCATTGATTTGAGTTCCTCTCATGAAATGCCTGAGAAAAAATGATTTCAATCTGAGTATTTTCTGTGAGTTTTCAAACACAAATGAATACCTGAAGAGGGGAGGGAGAAGCAGAAGAAATAGGCAGTAAAAGGTGTTAAACCACCGACACCCTAGTGACACAGGGTCTCTGTTATCCTAGGATCCCCCTGAAAACTGAAATGGAACGTACCCCAGAATTTTCTATGAAAGAAGACCAAACGTTACTACCAAAACCAGCCAGCAACAGCTGATGACATTTTTGTGAATATTGGTTTGATAATTTTCACCTAATTTGTCAAGGCAACACTACCACGTAAGGAGGGCAACTGCTGAGGTGATGAGACTGGGGCACAGTCAGGAGGCGGCTCCTCTTCTAGAATTTCCATCAAACTGGAAGCCAACTCAAAAGAAGCTGAGAGACGTGCAAAGCATTGAAACCCCTGGGTATGTTCCCATGGTGGCTTCTTTCTGTTCTTGGAGAAAGGAGATTTTTAGACAAGGGTTCATACAGCCCAGGTTGGTCTGGAACTCTCTCTTTGTGGTGAAAGTGAACTCCTGACCTCCCTCCACACAAGCTCTGGGATGACAAGAGAGTACCATCATGCTCCACTGGTAACTCTAATTTTGTCACATCTTTTGATAAGTCCAGTGAAATCTCATTTCTTTTAAAAGCCTTTTTACTGTATTTCTGAGAATTCCATACACTGTATTTTGATCTCCCTTATCACCTCTTGTCCAATTTCTAGCCCACTATTATTTTTTACACACAAATTATCATTATTTAATTACAGGAATTTGTCATATTTAAAAATGGGTTTAGTGGGTTTTTTACATTTATTTTGTTTTACAATATATATCTTTATTGAATTTTTATGCATTTCATACAATACATCTTAATTGTATTTAGACCCCTCTCCTCTATCTACACCCTCTATAGCTCCCACCAGATTCCACGCATTCTGTCATAAATGTTGTAGCTAAACTTCCTGCTAGGAGGTAAAAACAACTTCTGACTCCTTCCTCCTTTGGTTCCAAGGACCACGTCTGATTTTACTGAACTGCAGTGTAGGAACTGCAGTGAGTTTACTGGGCTTACTCAGAGAGCCATGTGTAAGGGTTTACTTACAGGAATGTGGGTGCTCCCCTCCTAAGGCCTCACTGAAAAATCTCCATCCAGACTGGATTGTGACATCCCTTCAGCCACACAGAATGGCAAGAGACTCTCCCCTGGGCTTCCTCAGTTTATATACCCTTAGTCCCTCCACCTCATGCATGTAGAGCCAGCTGACTGGTTGGTTGAGAGATGTGACCGACTACCCCTGCCCTTCCTTTTTCCAGAGGATAGCAGTCACCTGCTTAGCTATGATGATTCTTGGCAAGTAGGTGCAACCAGGCATGGGAAGATGACACCTGTGCATGGTCTGCCTGTTGGAGGAGAATCCTGTGCAACATATGGTAAGGCCTATCAAGTCACATTTGTGTCCCCAGATCTCCCTTGGTGTGTGTTCATCCACTGGAGCCTGATCAGCCTATCTAGTGTCACTGCCTTAAAGATGATCAACTCTCCCTCACTGAGCAGTGATCAGCTGCCAATAGTTCCTCAGCTAAGGTTGAGGATCCCTACCCATTCCCCCAGTTCTATTCTGGGGTTTTGTCTGGTTTGAGTGTCTATGGGTCATGTGCATGCTGTCAAGACTAATTTGTGTCCCCAAATGGCTCAAATACATTCATTTGGCCTAACCATATATATATTTTTTCTGATATTACAACTCTTTCCTGGCTTCCTGCATGAGACACTTGTCTGAGTTAATTACTCAGAGGCATGTTCTGCTATTTTGGCTTTTTCTGTCCCTCTGCCAGTATCACATGTTGGTCTAGTAATTTCATTACGAATACTGATCTGTGGTATATTGAGTCATCTCTCATTTTTTTTCTTGTTTACAAATACTCTAGGTAATCGTGACTTTGACTCTTAATACAATTATTAGTGTTCTTTCACAAAATAGCCTAGTTGAGTTTTGGATTGGATTCCATCTAAAATTTATAAAAAGCTAAAATCTTCATAAGTTGGTCTTCTACTGAATAAACATTGAATGTCTATCTTATATCTTAATAAGAGCTTATATATTTTCCAGTAGAAATACTAACACCTTTTGTTGAATTAGCCCTCTGTATTTGATATTCAAATAATTCTTTGATGCTCAGTTATGTTACAGGAGTTTTCATTATGTACCTATGTTAACCAACTCTTTGGTTTTCCTTTTAAGACAATGTCATGTATTTTACTCATTTGTGTGGTTACTTTTTCATTCCTGTGCTTTTCACAAATATCCTGCTAGACTTTGTCCAACATCACCTCTGAGAATATGCATACCTCAAATGTATCAGCATGCTTCCATATTCTAAATTCAAATTTCCCTTCAGTCAATAACTTGTGGGGGTGTGAAGGGTGCTCCATTACTGTATCATATAAAGTGGTGTGCCTTGAAAAATCTAAAAGAATATTTATGCTAATTATAATGAACTTGGACGCTAGGAGCCAGGGTTCAGGCATTAGTTTTCAGAGATAGAGACACAGAGACCAGAGAGGCACAATCAATCACTTCCCACCTCATGAAACTTTTCCTTGGGTCAAACCTTCACTCTTGCCCTCTGAAAGGAAATATCATTAGGAAGGGGGTGAAACTTAAATTATAGCCCTGGAAAAGAAATTGCCCAGTCCACGCTTTGCTTACCACAGAAGCCTGGGTTCTGAGCTACTGGGGTATTATTGCTCTGGACACTTGGCCCCAGTGCTTGAATCAGTGTGTTCAGGGACAGAGAGGAGGAGCAGAGAGATGCCGTGGACTCTTTCCATTGTTTGTGTCACTTGCACATCCCTGAATATAAGACTGTCAAACTGTATAAAAGTTTAAGAGCTGGCAAAATCAGAAATTATCTGAAAGCATGGAACATACTTAGTAAATTCCTGCTCCAATATTAAAATGGTCATCAATTAGCAAGCTAAAGGTGGCAATGAGACTATTAAAGGCTAGTGATTGGATTACCCAAGCCCAAGAGTAAAATAAATGATGAATTTCAAACTTGACCAAAATAACCACAACCTACAGTTGTAGGTTCTTTGATCTGTGAATGGACCTAGGAAGGGTGAAACTTTACAGGAAAACCAGGACTTCGTGCAGAGGCCTGACCATTAAAACTAGATAAGGGGAGAAATCAGGAAGAACCAGGCAGTAGAAAAGGTTGGGTGCCCTAAGCCTGAGGAGATAACGCTAGAAGACAGGGACAATAAACGACTGTAGGAGAGACTCAGGCAGGGCCAGGGGCCCTGGTGCTGAGGGCGGTAAATCTGTCACTTTCAGAACTCTGGCAGTGACTGTGGTGAAGGAAAAATGTGCTTTCAGTGATTTTTTTTTTTTTTCTGAGGATGATCTCGCTGGTATTTTCAAAGTCAAAGCGAGAACAAGTAAAATGTGGTTAACTCACATGGAAAACCAGATCAGTATACATTTCCAGTTGGTCCTTAACTCTGCCTAGATCTCTGATAATTAGCATCTTCTTAACTCAAAAATCCCTTCTCTAGGGAGAAGGCTGTGCATTTAATCACATGCATGAGGTCCTTGACTCCTTGTTCAGCACTAAGAAAAAGAAAACACAAAAATTGCTGCCTCCACAGCTAAGGTCTTTGTTGTTTCTGTGCCCTGGGAAAATTTGGTTTGGTCTCTTAACACTGATCAGTTTAGGCTTTTCCAAAATGGTTTGTTAGTTTGTTTCTATGTTTACCACCACTGTCAAAGGTCAGTCAATTTTTCCTATAATTAAAAGTAATGTATAGAATGTATAGAATGTATAGAAACACACACACACATA
>NW_008342003.1:1624844-1628213 GCF_000622305.1 Nannospalax galili | reverse complement strand
TATGGCCAGAAATTGGAGACCAAAAGAAGCTGAAAACCAATTTGACTTTAAAACAGATGTTTATCACCAAAAGTAACCTTTGAGACACTCAATACCAAGAAAGAAATTAAATAAATTCCTAAGCCAACATTAGATCCTGTTGACTGAAATGCTTCCCTTTCAATGTTGTTCTTTTTTTTTCTTTTTTTTTCTTTTTTTTCGGTCTTTTGGAGACAGGGTCTCCTGGTACACCCAGTTGGCCTGGAACTCACTATGTAGACCAGGCTGACCTTGAACCTCACAGTCACAGAGATCCATCTGCCTCTGCTGGGATTTAAGGCATGCGCCACCACCCCGGCTCCTTACAATATTCTTAACGATGAAGGAAAATCAGGTCAAGAAAAAAGGAAAGAATTAGTGGAAATGTAAGCTGAGTAATAACACTTGTTACTATAAGTGTAGGAACTATTACTCACTTTCAGTAGGATTTCTTTCTATATAAAACAAATAATAACTTAGCAAAACCAACATTCTATTTAATTAGGTGTTTTTCCTCTGGTTTTAATTTCAGATGGAAATTCTATAACATGTAATAACATGTTACTCAGTCACAAAGATCTCAGTGATTCACTGAAGCTGATAATTATGAAAATAAAACCCAAGTGACTCTAAGTACATTACAGTTTTTCCTATCAGTGAGAGAGTTGGGAATCCACAGAAGAGATACTGATTTAATTTATTTATGGTGTGACTCACTCAATTCTATTCAAGAAGGGCTGTGAATTATTTAGTAATTACTTAAATATCCTGCATGAAAAAAGCAAAATCAACTTATTTCTTTCATGAAAATAGTTTCTGCAAATTGCAAAACTTCTTCATAATAAACTGTGATAACATTGTGCACCTTCTCCAGCTCCCATTTGTTGGATCACCTTGTCCATGCTGAGTGAGGCCATTCATGACAACCTGCTTATTTCAGAAACCTTCCTAACTCTGTGGATCACCTTCTCAGTAAGTGTTCCATGTGTGAGCTGACTTTCTACAAGTCTGATAATGTCTACATTCAACAGCCATGTTTTCTCAAAGATTCAGTGCTCTAGACACATAATATGTTTATTTAAATGCCTTTCTTTTTTTCATTTTCCCCAGTTAATTATTTATTTAATAACCACATTCTTAGAAGAAGCATTTCATTACAACAGCATCGACATATTACAGCATTAACATATTCAATAACAATTTCCAGAGCAAAGATGCATCTTTTTCAAAATTGGCTGTAAATTTTTAGGCTTACAGCTGAATTATTACAGTTATACAATATTGTACTCAGTATAAACCCTATAAGATATAAAATTGAATGAGGTTTTAACCTTTAAAAGAGGTCTCCATTTCATTATTAAAATACAGTTTCATACAGAAAAATTCATTTTCAATGCAACTGACATTAAGAGGTTTGTACATGTGTTTCTAATATCTATGTATCTGATTATAACTAGTGACAGTCGATTACTTTCTGAGCTTCTTGGCATCTGAACATGGATATAAAGTTATCAGATAGATTTCAGTGCTCCTAAAAATAATTAACAAGTTCAGTAAAGTGGCAGGTTACAAAATTAACCTACAAAAGTCTGTACCCTTTCTACATACCAATAACAAGCAATCAGAGAAAGAGCACATGGAAACACTCCCTTTCACAAAGGCTGCAAGAAAAAGAAAAGATCTCAGAATAAACCTGACGAAAGACATTAAAGAGCTCTACAATGAAAATCATAATTATTAAAGAAAGATTGAGGAAGACATCAGAAGATGGAAGGACCTCCCATGCTCATGGAATGGAAGAATTAATAATGTGAAAATGACCATTCTACCAAAAGCCATTTATAGACTCAATGCAATGCCAATCAAAACCCCCACGACATTTTTCACAGAATTGGAAAAAAACCATCCTAAGATTCATTTGGAAGCACAAAAGACCTCGGATAGCCTAAACAACCCTGAGCACTAAGAGCGATGCCGGAAGGATCTCCCATGCTCAAGGATTGGAAGAATTAATATTGTGAAAATGACCATCCTACCAAAAGCTAATTATTGATTCCAAAAGCTAATTATAGATTCAATACAATGCCAATCAAAATCACATTCTTCACAGAGTTGGACAAAAACCATCCTAAAATTCATATGGAAGAACAAAAAACCTCAGCGAAAGCCACCGTGAGCACTAAGAACAATGCTGGGGGGATTACTATACCAGATATTAAACTGTATTACAGAGCTATAGTCATAAAAACAACACAGTACTGGCACAAAAATTGACCCATAGATCGATAAAACAAAGTTGAAGCTATGAATAATAGTAAATGCAATTTCAGCCACCTGATATTTGACAAAGGGGCCAAGAATATTAACTGGAGGAAAGACAGCATGTTCAGCAAATGGTGCTGGCAAAACTGGATCTCCACCTGTAGAAGAACGAAACTAAACCCCTATCTTTCACCTTGCACAAAAGTCAATTCCAAATGGATCAAAGACCTCAATGTAAAGCCTGAAACTCTGAAACTGTTAGGAGAAAACTTTGGCAAAAACCTACAACATATAGGTGTAGGAAAGGATTTTCTAAACCGGCAACCAATTGCTCAGGAAACAAGGGCAAGAATCAATAAATGGGACCTCATTAAACTAAAAAGCTTCTGTACATCAAAAGAGACAACCAGGGAGGTGATCAGAAAACCCACAGAATGGGAGAAAATCTTTACCAGCGACACAGCCGACAGAGCTTTAACATCCAGAATACATAACGAAATCAAAAAACAGAGAATCAAGGCAAAAAGCAACCAAATTAAAACATGGGCTAAGGAGATGAACAGAGATTTCTCAAAAGAAGAAGTAAAGATGGCTATGAAACATCTTAAAAGATGTTCAACATCACTAATAATTATGGAAATGCAAATTAAAACCACTTCACGATTTCATCTTACCGCAGTCAGACTGGCTAAGATCAAGAGAACAAATGATCCCAAATGTTGGAGAGGATGTGGGGAAAGGGGAACACTCATCCACTGCTGGTGGGGTTGCAAACTGGTTCAACCCCTATGGAAAGCAGTGTGGAGAACTCTTAAAAAACTACAAATGAACCTACCATTTGACCCAGCTATACCACTCCTTATCATATACCCAAAGAACTCATCCTATTGCAGAGACACTTGTACCTCCATGTTTGTTCCTGCTGTTTTCACAATAGCTAAGAGATGAAAGAACCTAAATGTCCCCCAGTTAACGAGTGGATAATGAAAATGTGGTTCATTTATACCATGGAATTTTACTCAGCAATAAACCAGATGAAGTCATGAAATTTGCAGATAAATGGATGGAACTAGAAACTGTTATACTAAG
>NW_008342003.1:1623221-1624787 GCF_000622305.1 Nannospalax galili | reverse complement strand
AAGAACCTGAAAGAGAAGAACAGTAGGAAACAGGTGTTAATAAGGGAGATATGGATAAAAATTGAGTTGGTTTAAGGGAGAGGGGAGGGAAGGGTATACAAGGAACCTAGGGGATAAAGGGAAAGAAGGAGCTCAAGAGAGGTAGGACCGTAGGAGAAGGGTATTAGTAAGGGAGAAAGGGGGGAAATAGGGGCACCTTAAGTGGGAAAACCATGATGGAGGGGTGAGACAATGCAAGAGATAAACAATGCCTAGCTAGTTTTGAAAACCAGAGGGAACCATATTACTCCTACAACCTACTGACAATTAAACATAACAAATCAAGAAACGTATGTCTAGATAAGTTTTATCTGAGAACAACTGGTCTTTACCCAAGATTTATCTACATGACACACAGTAATTAAAAGTACCAGACTGGTGGAACTAACCTTCTTGGGTGTTTAACAGACATACTTTGAGGCCTATAATAATTTGGTCAGAGGGACATAAAGGACACTTTGTGCCCCTTGCCCTCCTAGGTCAACTAGTTCCAGGGGACTATGAGCATCTCTCAAAATCTCCTGTAATTGTGGTGGGTCACCTGTCACCTTGATCAAGGAGACCAAGGAGACCCCACCAGATGGACTTCAACCAGTGTCCAGTCTACAAAGAGGAGGGTCAACACAGAGGAATCATTTCCTCCATGCTTCCAAGCGAAGCCAACCATGTGGAGAAGGACCTTTGACTTATCTTCACATACGCAGAACTGATAAAAGAAAGAAGCCAGGGGCATCTCCCATGCCCATGTGACCCCTGACAAACAGATCCTCAAACAACCTTAAGAGTAAAAATAAATTGGTTTATCTGGGTCAACTGTATGGCCTTAAACACCCAAAAGGAAAGTATAACCAAGAATTAAAGGGGCCAATATAATTTCTTAAGAGTCCATATGCATAGCTAAAGGCTACATAACAAGCAACAATGCCAGCTAGGCGATACCTTCTTTTGAGTTGTTGGCCAAGGTGGCCAAAGGTTCTTTTACAAACTCTGCTGCACACTTTTATTTTAAATATATCAGCTGTCAGACATCTAGATAGGCTGACTAGATTCACGGGATGGACAACTACTGGGGAACGGCTGGGGGTGCTGACAACACAGCAGACAGTAGCAGGGAAGACAGAGTAAAAGGGTTGTAGTGGGGGGAGGGAGGCCATGGCAGGGTGCTATCTGGGAAGTGGGTGTATAGTCGAATGAGATGGTTTGGGATGTTCTGTGTGATATACACACACACAAAAATCAAGAAATTTTTTTAAAATGTATTTTATTTGAGGAGAAAGCATGGAAATTTACATCATGCTAATTAGTAGAGGTGATAAACATTACCATTGAAATCTGCCAGATGAGTTTATAGACATACACAGGCTCGAAGGATCCAAGTGCTACCAATTATGACTAGTAATAATCAGATACATATAGATTAGAGATGTAAGTGCCAACATCCCAGTGTTAATAGAAAAAACAATGAGTCTTTCTGCAAGGAACAATATATTCTAAAATGAAATGGAGATCTTTTTTAAATGTTAAAAC
>NW_008342003.1:1613366-1622709 GCF_000622305.1 Nannospalax galili | reverse complement strand
AATATACAGCCAATTTTGTAAGAGAGGCATCCTAGCTCAGAAAATTGTTGTTGAATATGTCAATGCTGATGTAATGAAATGCTTCTTCTAAGTATGTGGTTATCAAATAAATAATTTAAAAAATATTTGAGAAGCGGTACATATTTTTGTTATATAAGTTGGTTGTTTGACAATTTTATGCCTGCATATAATGCATGCTGGTCACTCTGTTCCTAAGAGAGAGAGAGAAAGAGAGAGGAAGACAGAGAAAGAGAGGGGGGTAAGAGAGAAAGAATGCTATCTCAGTCTATATTGCTCTCTCTCCTCTCCCACTCAAACCCTTTTCTTCCCAAGGAGCATCTGCCCACTTTGATGTTCTCTTTTTAACTCACTGGACTTAATTAAGGTTGCTTTCGAGCATGGGTGAAGGGTTATTTATTATATCATAGAAAACTTCAGTTTTTAAATTATACAAAATTCTCTGTCAGAAGATTTTTCTATAAAAAAAGATGAATTTTAAGTAACTTTTCAAAATAAGAACAGTTGACTGCATGGTTCTAAATTCCTGCATGTGGACAGTTTAGGATCTAAGGACTGTTGCTCCTTTAGGAAGGCCACATGCTACCAAGCTGTTCATACTCCTGACTTGTGTGCCTTGCCACTGTGGGCATTGCCATTATGGCCCTGGGATAAGGGCTAGGATACTCTTTCTCTTTCAAAGATATTTTCTCAGTAGGTTGTCGAGACAGAGTCTCCTTCTGTTCCTCTTCCTCTTTCTCATCTCTCCCTCCTCTCTCTTTCTCTGTCTGTCTCTCATTGCCTCTGACTCTCTCTCCCTCCTTTCATCTCTCCCTCCTCCCTCTCTTTATACATCCCACATCTTTATTTCTCTCTGCATGAATTTAAAGGCATTCTGCTTTAGTAGATGGTGCATTCTGAACTAGCTGTGAACAAAAGAAAACAAGTCTAATAAAAGGGTGTCTAATGTTTATTGTAACTCATACTGTGTTCTAGGTATTAAAAAAATCTTCAAATTGTAGACAGTCTGCTCTGGTCTACCCTTGATTTCCGTGTAGATATACTATATCTAGCAGAGAGAAAAACGAGTTTCAGGCTTTTATATCTAAACCAGCAAGTGTGATTCATCATGATACCAAAAGTTGTTCAAATAAATATTTACTATCAAAAAAATGATTATTTCTGAAGACCTATGGTGAATTCTTTCTTTAACTTTTCTGCAGAAAACTGTAAGTTGCTATATTTATAACAGCCTGCTTTGGACATTGAAGCATTTCAATGGAAGACAGTGAATAAGTGAGCAAGATTTATACCAAAATAAAAAGGAAATACAAGAAATTCCTGGGACAGAAACATTGAGAAGTTGATGGAAAAAGCTATCATTGAGAGGGGAAGAGACCTGGAATTGAGTGTGCCACACTGCATGTAGATGACCTCATTTAAGGCGACCACCAACCTAGGAAAGTGAGGACATCCATTTACAGATTCCGACTCTCATCACACAGATGGGGAGAAGTGAGGAGATGTAGGTCCGTGATCACCTGATCCTCCAGCATGGTCTCTGTCCAGTATACCGTGAGGAAATAAACATGAGTCAATGTCCAGAGAGGGTTGTTAGCCTTAAGAACTGCGGCAGATGGCTTAATATATTCACTCAATTTTTCTGTAATGTGATAGTAAACAATGCAGTTTCAAAGCTGCCCTGAGTAAACAAAGAGAATGCTTTCCTACCCAATATCTCTTAATTTACAGATAAGAAAATTTTCCCATTTCTGCTTAGCTAGCACTCAGGGGAGGGAGGTGTACATTGGCTACTCAGAGAGAAAATGAATCAGAATTAAAGCTCAAAATGACTGAAAAGTATTTTACAAAAAACTAAATAGCTTCAAAATCATGACCATGCTTTATACACTGATAATGAATTTGTGAGAAAGACCAGATTGTGTGTGATTGGACTTGAGGATTATCCAGAAAATTTACTTTATACTAAAACTCGTACTATCTTATGTGACATGTAAATATCAGGACAATTTATTACATTTCCTCATTTCATTTTAGAGCTTTGACCAGTCTTTACTCCTTAAGAATGTATTTGAAATTAAAAACCCTTATCTACAAATGTGAAACAGGCATTACACTGTATGTGCAAAAGACCACGAATGGGGACCATGAGTAGGAATTCGTGTTGGTGATCTGAGTTTTAGGCATAATAATTGTTTTCAGAATCAACTAAAAATAGAGTTTGAAATAGAAGAAAAGTATTAAATAATAGGATAGAGAAGAGACATGTGAGTGGCTGACATACCCAGATATTGACACATGGATTTTACCTCTCAACTTTCTAGGGAATGAATGCAAAACAGAATTCGTGTATGTGCTGCAACCCCCTGCATACTTTCAGAATTTACCATGAACCACTTCGATTTGTGTGAATCTGCTTCCACCAGTGTCTTTGCAGGTCTCTTCCTTTAAACTCATGCACCGCTCTGTGTAGGAAAAGGAGGGGCACAAACAGTGGAACATGAATTACTCTCAGTCTGGAGTCAGAGGAGACAGCAGGCCTTCCAAGTTAGCCAATAAAAGGGGCCAATTAGTATATTATGGAAGGCATATGTATCTACAGTATACATATGTATACTACAGACCAGAAAAGCAACTAGCAGAATTAAAGGCCACACTGCTAAATCTCTCTGAGACTTTACATGATAAACAACAGCCACAGAAGAGGGAGGGAAGGAAACTGCAAGTCAGATGTCGAGCTCCACTCAGTAGTAGTTGCTGGTTATTCTTTATTACAATATTAATTTTCTATTTTCCTCAAGGCAGCATTAAAAGAAGTTGGACAGGATAAAAATTCCAAAACCCTTAGCATGAACTGTAGAAATCCACAGATATCAAGCAAACGTATCTTCAGAATAGCCCACGAAAAGTCAGTGTGAGGATATGGGCAAAGGAACCTTATACACTGTTTGTTAGTGAAACAGTGTACTGTTATGTAAGCTCGTACAGCCCCTTTGGAAAACCTTACAGAGAGTCCATAAAATAGAAATCATAGCTACTGTATGGTCATTGGTTTATAGAATAAATCTAGATGTAGTAAATTTAGGTTACCAGCGGGAGAGGAGGGTGAGAGGGTGACAGAGGGCACACATAAACAATCTCTTTATACGAACATTAATGTCAGGATGAAACCAATTCATCTGTGCACTAAATACATTGCAATAGGAACAAATGGCCAACAGTGATCAGAGTCACAGTGCACTGAAGCAAGCGCGCCTTGCTCGAGCCGTCCTCCGGCCTCAGTTTGCTCAGGAGCTGAGACTGTAAGTGTACAGCTAAGCTCAGAGAGGGGTAAATTTATTTAATTACTGTACATCGTTTATGAGACCCCAGGTTCTATGACATCAGACGAAACTTTTAGATGATGAGCACATTGGAGAGAGTATGTATCTGATGAAGATGTAACCTGTGTCTACACAGAGAGAACACAACACTTGTATTTATTATTCCACTGGTTATTTACATCTCTTCAATAAAATGGCCTTATATTCTGACCCTGAAAGTATTTTCATCTTCATTGAAAGCTGCCTTTCCCAGACACTTGAGTAACATCTCTGTCTATGTACCTATGTCTGTGTCTATATCTAGTCATCTCCATCTGTGGTTTACTTCTTGAATCTACATCTGTGACTATATCGATTCTGCTCCATCCATAGTTTACTTCAGCAGGGATGTTCCTTATTTATAAACCCATTTTGCAACTATAGTGCAGAGTCTGGCACATATCAGACTCTGCACTGTGACAAGATTATGGCAAAAAGATGAACCAGCATTTCTCCATCAAATGAAGAAGGTAAAGGAATCAGCAACTAAATTCTGAAAAAGACTATGCTTCCAGTTCAAGAAAGGACTTGAAGTGTGTCTAGCCCTCCAGGCAGCATTCACGAAGGTGACTTTTAAACAAATACAATTTACCAAGAATGAAAATTTCTGACTGTGGAACAATGTGAAGACAGACATAGCACTATGAGAACACACTGTGCTACAGTGCGTTGTGAGCAGATCCATATTTCAGGAAGTTGACTGACAGACTTGATGATAAATTTTGGGGAAAGTTAAGAGCAGGTGTAGGGAGCCCGATGGGGGCTTCCATGGAACTCAAGGGCCTCATTGAAAATCCTGAGACAGTTGTTTTAGAAGCCATAAGTTTGTAAGCCTGTTATTGATGACTGATTAGAAAGACGGTGAAGGTGTCTAGAATGTCAAAGCTGACTCATGGACTCACTTGGAAATGAAAGGATCTTTCTGCATCACAAAGTACCTAAGATGGAGAGCACTCACTACACAGATTCTCCTGTTGCTGTGTCACTAATGAGTGAAACTTAGCTTGAAACAATGAGTCCTTGCCTCAGCTTCCTACATGAGCTTAACCTTCCACTCAGGATCCCAGAAGCTAGACTGTAGAAACTGCAAGTTCCCACAGGGGTTGGCCCAGTTTGGTTTCCCACAGTCCCATGACGCCTGTTCTCTGCTGTCAGTTGAGGCATGCTCTCAGCACTTAAAGAACATTGATCCTTCCAAGACAGCAGGAATATGCTGGTTCTTTCTTGAGTCTCTTGCTTTTCTTAATACATGATCAGGGTTTCTCAGGATAATCTTCTGATTCATTCAGCGAGTTAGGGAACATTATGTCTGTAAAGTCCCTTCCACTGTATGAGGCAATGTGGTCTCAGGAGTGATAACCTATAACATTGATATGCCCCCCTCACGGAAAAACCAGCAGGCAGGGATCTTGAATGCCTTAGAATCTCCCCATCACACTGGAGATGAAGCTGGACTGTGATAACCGATGTTGAACATAAAATGTGATTGCGTACGAAGAAAGTTTCTGAGGAAAGAGTGAATGTAAAGAACTAAAATCAACAACTGAGCACAACACGTGATCTAATCAACTGTACATGGCTACAGCTGAGCACTCATTCTCAAGATTTATATACATAAAAACCTCCTAAGGTTTAAATATCATTTTCTCTAAAATGAAAATATAAGTATCAGGAAGGATGCAAAAAGGGTCTGGGGCGACAGCTCAGCCTGTAAAGTGCTTAACTTGTAAGCATAAGGATTTTAGTTTGATTCCCAGTACCCTTGTAAAATGCTGGGCGTGGTAGCATGCATTTATAATCCCTGTACAGGGGAGGCAAACAAAGGCAGATCCCTGAGGTTTAATGGACAGCTAGCCAAGTCTAACCAGAGAGTCTCAAGTCGTACTGAGAGGCTCTGTCTCAAAAAATAAGGTGGATGGCTCCTCAGAAAGAATAGACCTATGATATATATATATATTCTTCAAGTGAAATTGTAGTTTTCCTGTTCCTCTTATGTATAAAGAAGTGTTTGGTCACATTGTGTTAATGAAATTCCAAGCTTCCTACAACTTACTGAGGTTGTGAGGCCCTCAACCACCACAATAGCTTAATCAGTACCTAATGGAAGCTCAGAATGGAGAATGATTAGTTCCTATAGAAAAATAATACATTATTCACATGGAATCCCCACCTCGACCTAAACAGCAGCACCAACTCACATTGGGATCTGCTCCAAGGACTCCTCTAAACATTTCTTCGCTATCATTTTTACAAGGATGTGTTTATTAGTCAGCAGCACCGTCCTGCACACACTTACAGAGCAGTGGCTGTCTGTCCCAGTTCCTCACAGAGAGCAGCTCATAGAGATCTCTGGAGTAGAACAGAGTTCAGAGTGGTCAAACAGATGGTCCTCTGGGTTCTAGACCATCCCAGAAAGGCAAATACCCTAGTAAAGGATTCTCCCAGAAAAGAAATTCTAGTCACATCTCCAGCAGCTTACCACGGTGTCTAATTACTTGGCAGTTGGCAACTTCTTGTTCTCATCTCCCTGGACATGTACAACAGCTGGAAAACACTCTCACGGTGACCATTCATAAATCTGAGCCCTTGTCTCATGTCAATTTCATTCTGTTCCAGACAAGATTCATCCCATGCTTAATAGTTAGTCTCATATATTGAGCACTGAGTAGGCTTACAGCCTCTTCATTAACGACTTCAACTTCCTGACTTCTTCATTTAGAGCTAGAAAGGATGAATTTCAAACAAAGATAGGACCAGTACCGTGCGAAGAATCGACTATCTGCTCCATTGTCTTTTCAGCAGCTCGGCTCCATGAAGTCACATTCAGAAATGACAAGAACAAGTCTGTCTTCACTGTGCCAACAACCACATTCCCTTACTTTCTAGAACATTCTTTCTGCAAAGGTTCTGATTTGCAAACAAATAGTCAATGTGACATTAGAACTTAATTAATTGCCCTGCTCTTTTAGTACTCTGAATTTGTAATTGATAAGCTGAAATGGAATTCCTTTATTCTAATATTATTTCATGTGCGTCTTGAAAATGTGTTCAGGAGTCACTGTACTTTCATTTGTCTGCACAATGTGAATTTAGTCATTTTTATGCTTTCTATTTCTGTGCGTATTGCAACTTTTCCCACATAATAACCATTACAGCCTATTACACCTCCTCTCCACAGGCATTAAGTTGGCAGCCTCATCTGAGTCTCACATTCTTAACAGTTATTTATGGGCTTTGCAGCAGCATTTCCAAATCACTTTGTTTCCTTTCTATTAATATGAAACAAGACAGTTAGATACTAAACTCACTCTGCAATTGTTCTTCTTAGTTATTTAATCAGAGACTATTCTCCTTAATATTAAGATAAAAGAAACTTATGGAAAATAACATTCTGTCCTCTCTGGGCACTGGATCAGGAGTCAGAATTCTAAACTCAGATCTTGCTTTGAAAATAGAAGCTTACAGGACTGGAGAGATGGCTTACTGTTAAGAGCACTGGCTGCTCTTGAAGAAGACTCAGGTTCTATTCTCAGCAGCCACATGGCAGCTAACAAATGTCTCTAACTCCAATTCCAGGGGAATCTGACTCTAACTTCTGACCTCCCTGAGCATTGCACAACACATGTGCACTTACATGCATGTGGGCAATATACTCACACATATAAAACAAAAATAATAAATAAAATATTTTAAGAAAATAGAAGTTTGCAAGTGATTGAAGAAAGATGTAATATGAGTTCTAGGACTCAGCTCTTCCCTAACCCCTAGAAATCCTTTAGCAGCTTCTCACAGATCAAAATATACCAGAAAGCAGGAGTTATCACAGAACTGGAAAAGGTTATGTTGTCATGTACTCAAAAGAAATAGGGGCACCAAGAGTCTCTCTCTGACCACAGGCCCCTTCCCGAAGCCAGCACGAGCTACACATTTGGGAAAGCACTGAAAGGAGAATTTCAGGTTTCTCATCATTCTGGGAACCTTTGTAAGAAGCTCATTCTTCTCACACGCCATGGAAAATATTAGGTGTTCTGGCAGAGCTGGACCACATGGACACAGTTAGAATAAGACAGAAATGAGACAGGAACTAGAGCACAGGTTTGCAAGGCTGCCCTGCATCTTGGCTAATGCCAGTGTCATTTTAGAGAGAAGGGCTGCAGCACTGTGACCACTGAAGCAGTCCATGCCCTGAGAGGCCGAGTTTTCCCCATACACCTCAAACTCTCCTTCCCCACCAAGGAAGCAAAGTAGACCTGGGTGTGATCTGCTGAGAATCATATGTCTCTGCCTAAATTGAGTGACTGGCAAGTTCTGATGACAAAACCTTGACTTTCCACTTAAGCTTTGGTAAGACCAGAAGGTAAATACAGCCCGTTCACACCTGCGGCTCAGGGCCTCTAGCTCTGCTTACTATCTACCCTACACTACTTAACACTGACCCAGAGGACTCACATGGCTCAGAGTTTACCACACAGCCCTGATCAAATGTACATCCAATCATCAGTCCTACCCAGCCATTGATAGTTTGCCTCCGTTCCCAAACAGACATTTACAGAACTTAGCCCTCTCTGACTGCCTGTAGGGTTCAGTCCTGTCCATTCCAGCGTGCAGTGAATACCTAGGACTATCCTTTTCTTCAGAGTTCTAGGAGTAATCAGCTTCACCACAGAACCTGAGTCCTACATAGGTCCACCTCTGCAGAATCTCTACAAGCTGACCCACCCACAGTCCCTGGTCACCTAATACTGAACGTTTGTTACCATGCTACGCAGCTGCTCAAATGAAAAATGTCCCCCGTTGTCTCATGTGTTTGGATGCTTGGTCCCCAGTTGGTGGCTCTGATTAGGGAAGTTATGGAACCTTTAGGAGGTGGAGCATTGCTGGGGGAAGTAAGTCACTGGGGGATGATCTTGAGGGTTTATTGTCTGGCCCTACATCCTGATCTCGTTCTCTGATTTCTGTGTGAATGAAAAGCGGTCAGCCAGTTCCCTTCTCCTGTCTCCATGTTCTCCCTGCATGTTTCCATGTTTACCTTGTCATGATAATTTAAATCCCTCTGGAACTTAAATCAAAATAAACCATTTCTTCCTTAAATTGCTGTTTGTCAGAGTCTTTTAATCTCTGCAGCAGAGTAGTGACCATTGCCCAAAGTAACTAGTGCACTCCAGTGGCCAACCTGAAAGAAACAGAGACCTATGAACCCACTGACAAAGAATCCAAACAGTCCTCTCAAAGTTCAGTAGGCTCAAGAAAATGGAAAGATGAGATCAGATCAATTCTGGAAAACAAGCCTTGAATGGAATGAAAAGCCTGACAGACACATAAATGGAAGAGCTAAAGAAGAAAATGGATCAACTTTTAACATTCAGCAAATTTGGTACAAGAAAGAATTTGAACTCAATGTTGGGGTGGGGGGTGATTATAGAGGCAAAGACACAGAGTGAAAGGACTTCCAGGAACTGAGAAGCAGCTTCACGTGAAAGAGCAACTGCCTTACGGACGTAGCAGAAGAGACATAAAAAAGTATTGAACTTATATTTAACTAAATAATGGTCAGTGATCTCTGAATCCAGAGAAAGAGAACAAAAATCTGTTAGAATATTTCAACACATTCAGTAAAGTCATGAGATATCATTCAATATGCAATTCAGTAGCGCTGGATGACATGGCTCAGTGAGTGAACTGCCAGTCTAGTTTACCAGAGGCTCTGAGTCTGATTCCTGGCACCACCTGAGCCTCCAAGTTCAGCCACTCCAGGGGTAAGAGCAGGAGGTCAGGGCTTCAGGCTCATCCTCAGTGTGAGCCAACTCCAGGTCCAACCAGGATATATTTGACTCTGTCTCAGAACAACAAAGAAAGAGTAGACCAGACTTCTGGGCTGGTGAGAAGGTCTACTGAATAAGGGTACTTACTGCCAAGTATGATGATCTGAGTTCTATCCTAAAGAGGCACATGGTGGAAGGAGA
>NW_008342003.1:1582827-1613200 GCF_000622305.1 Nannospalax galili | reverse complement strand
AATAAAACAATAAATCATAAATAAATACATAAATGCATAAGTTTATTTTAAAAGTAAAAAGAAAAATAAAATTCAAAAACTCATGGTAGGTCATCCACACTGTCACTCTGACAGGGCTCAGAATCACCAGACCTCCTTCTGGGCAGGTCTGATTAGCCGAGAAGGGTAGACTAAGACAGACTGTGTGGTGACACCCGAAAACTGGGGTCGTGGACTGAATAAAAAGGAGGGAAAAAGCTATTTGAGCTGAGCCAAAGTCCTGCTCTCTGCTCACACGTGGGGAGGTGAGCGGTTACAGCTAAAACCAGCTCTGCCACCACGGCTTGTGTTCTGCTTATACCATGAGCCACAGTGATCTCCCCCTCCCTT
Source organism: Nannospalax galili (assembly GCF_000622305.1). Taxonomy (NCBI): domain Eukaryota; kingdom Metazoa; phylum Chordata; class Mammalia; order Rodentia; family Spalacidae; genus Nannospalax; species Nannospalax galili. Next base: position 1,612,831 of record NW_008342003.1, on the reverse strand, counting down.
AAGTTCGTGCTTGTCACTTCACAGTTTTGAGTTTAACAACTAATAAGGCATCATTAAGCACTAGAAAAAGCACAAACAATTCCACATGAGAGAAAATATGATACCTGTTCTGAGTATGACTCGTTAAGATGATGTCCTGTTCCACCCCTGTGATCTAATCCATCCTGGTGGTTGGATGATAACTCCACTGAACGCATGTGTCACATTTTTATTATTCATTCATTTGCCATGAAAGGAAGGAAGAACAATTGAGGAGGAGGAAAGGAAGCGGAAGGGAGAGGACAGATGTGTGGGTAAAGGGAACACAGTCAAAGCCACTTCCACACATACACCAAACTGTCCTAAGTGTACTCACTACTTTGGACATTTAATGTACATTGATTTAAAAAGTACACAAAATTTTATTCCCTTATCCAGTTAGAATTGTTTTTGTTGAAGGAATGAAAGTATAGAGGAAAGTAAACACTCACATTGTTTATGAAAATGTAAATAAACAGGAGTGAGGAAAAGGACATAGAGTTCCCTTCTAAAATGGAAAGTAGACCTTACTGTGATCCAGCAATCCCAGAGTATGAAATTCATCTAGCAGATAAGTGCACTTTCTGGTTCATTACAGTATTTTTTGCTGTAGTTGAGGTGGATGCTAAGTGCTCATGGTTTGGAACAGGGAGAAACACCTGTAGCAGGCATGCACAGGGGAGTATGTCCAGCCCTAGTAAGGAAGGAATGTCTGCCTCTGTAATGCAATAGATGACCCCGGGGGGCAGAGAAAGAAGGGAATCAAGTCAGACTAGCAAACAGACAAATGAGATCACTGAGGTAGAAAGGAATGTCAGTCACCAGAGGTAGGGGAGTGCCGAGGAGTGGGAGAGTCAGATGCCCCGATCAGAGTCTGAAGCTTGTCAATAAAAGACACCTGTTCTGAGGTCTCTTTGGTCAATAAGGTAGATTTCAAAAAACTAAGAACAATTTGAAATGCCTTATCACAAAACACGAAAGTTGAGGGAGCCAGAGGATGGATCATTCCATAATACACAAGACTGTACAATCACCTGGCCTTGGGGATTGGGGAAATGGTGATTTTTCAATCAAAATAATTTTTCTTCACAAAACTAAATCATTTTACCAGCTTGATGTTGTAAAATGGCTTATTTGGATGATGTCTGAGGAATACACAAGCTCCCACCTCTAGCTGAGGAGTTACTGACCACTGACGGCTGAGGAGAGGGAGTCATTTTTCTCAATGGGAATGGCCCCTGGTAGGTTACCATGCTCCAGTGGATGGACCGACACCCTTATGTCTGTGGACAACACTAACTGGACTCAGTGGGTTATTTCCAAAGAAAAAGAGGAGCTGGAGAGATGGCTCAGTGGTTAAGAGTACTGGCTGCTCTTTCACAGAAGCTGGGACAAGTTCCATTCTCAGAACCCACATGGCAGCTACCAATCCTCCTTAACTCCAGTTCCAGGAATCTGACACTCCCTTCTCGCCTCCACAGGCACTGCACAGCATGGATGCACTTACACATATGCAGGCAATATACTCATACACATAAAATAAAATTAAATAATAAATATTCTTTAAAGTGTTTTAAAAGTTAAAAAGAACATGAACTTACTGGGGTGGCAATGCATAGCTTGGGGAGAAAAGGGACGGGGCCTTGGAGTAGCTCTGGTAGCAGGACATTGCATACATGTATGAAATTCTCAAAGAATAAAGGGAAAAGAGACCATCTTAAAACTTTAAAAAGTAAAAGAAAATTGAAAACTGCTTCTTCTGAAAATTTCATATCAGAGGATGATTACTGTCATTATTATTTTCTTTATTTCACTAATTTGAATATTAATAAATAAGATGTGTGAGCATGCACATACATGCATTATTACATCTGGCCACTTTTGTGTTCTCCTTGTGTTACTGAATGAACCAGCCCATTTTCCTGTTATTTATCTCCTTGCTAATATGTCAGTCCCTTGTATGCATTATACATACTGATGCTTTGTGGCTTCTGTGTTTCAACTATGTTTTCAAACACTTCCAATTGTTTATTGATTTTTCTTAAAGCATCTTTCAATAGAGTTTTAATTTTATATATAAATATGAATATTTTTAGTACAGATTCTGATGCCTTGCTTGTTTGAGCTTATCACTTCTACTATTGATAGATATGCATAGTCTTCTAGATATTAATTTCAATATATCTATCTAGAATTATGGTTCCTACATTAAATAAAATAGGCAAATGATATTAATTTATTCTTGCACAATAATTAAAAAGTCATTATTTATGCATTAAGTATTATTCAATCAAATATTAAATATCCAAATATGCTTTCTTTAGTTTTGAAGTTTCTACTCGGTGGCATTATCCTGACTTTGGTTTCTGTGCCATTCCTGTGGCTTCTTGAGGACACTCATGTCTGTATGTTACTAATTTGATTATGGTGTGTTTATCTCAGTAAATGATTCTGTGCAAAGCAAGTCCCTTGCAATTCTCTTTAATTTATACACACATCCACACACAGAGAAACATGCACATATATATGCATATTCTTTAGCATTTGTTTTTCCACATGAGGTTTAAACTCCTTTTATATTTTGTATGTCTTGGCAACATTGTCCCAGGAAATCTAACTTCTAATGGGCAGACAACTAAGTTCATACTTTGATTGCAGTTTGACTTATTCTGACGCAATGAGACATTTGTTTATTGTTTTACTGCCAAATTCTTTATGTTTCTTATTTTTATTTTTCATGTAGTTGTTAGAGTTGTGTGTTCTTTGTCATGGTTGTAAATACATTTTTCTCTGTGTCTATATACTTGACTTTTACTTAATGATAAATCAGTTTAGATTTAAATATTATTCTTGGGTCCACTCATATTGGAGACTTGTTTATTTAAAATAGTTTTAAATCTGATACTTGAGTTTTGTAGGTATAAAATAGGCCAGGAAGAGTATATCTTTTCCTCAGTCTCTTTTTTTTTTGTTTGTTTGTTTGGTTGGTTGGTTGGTTTTGGTATGTTTTTCAGTCTCTATGAGTAATTAATGAATTAAAATGCATAAAATATTTTGAAAACTGCCTTCTTTTTAGCCCTTAATCAATGGTGCTGTCAATGGTGACAAGAGGTGTTTCTGTGTAGTTCCTTCCTCCTTTTTGCTAAAATAGCACATTTGTATTTATCTACAAAGGAATTTCTCATGTACTTTGTTTTCTCCTTGTGGCCAGATACAGAAATGTTGAAAACTGTACTTTTAAACTAGCTTTCAGTTCATTCCTGTGTCCTGAAAGCAACAGAAAATGAGATTTCCACAATTAATGACAGATGGCTGCAAATCACAATCCCATAGCTGCACAGCTCAGGGGGACTGGCTTAATCTCTAAACCTGAGGGTTTGCTTACCACATTCCTGGTCTAGTTAACTCCAGTTCCTACTCCTGGATCTAGTGAGAAGCACTGATGTGGAAAGTAGATGCTCAACTCACGGTAAAATTTCTACAGCCAAGTGTGATGACTTATGCCTGTAATGACAGCAGTAAGAAAGCTGATACAGGACTACTGTGATTCCAAGGCATACCATGACTTCACAGTGAGTTTCAGACCAGCCTGGGCTACAAAGTGGGATTCTATCTCAAGAGAACAAAGAAAAATAGAAATAAATGAAAGAGAGAGAGAAAGAGAGAAACAGAATGACAAAAGAGAAAGGAAGAAAGAAAGAAAGAAAGAAAGAAAGAAAGAAAGAAAGAAAGAAAGAAAGAAAGAAAGAAAAGCAAGCAGGGCGTGGTGGCACACACCTTTAATCCCAGCACTCCTGAGTCAGAGGAAGACATATCTATGGAAGTTCAAGGCCTGGTGTCTCTCAATTAGCTAGTTCCTCCAAGGGGCCAGGCCTGCCACAGAGCATGGACTATGGAGGGGCTGCTGGAGAGCCATCTTGGGGCAGAAGCCTCAAGCTGTGGGTAGTGTTCGTGGCTTGGGGAATGCACAGCCGTACAGCAGCTGAAGGACAGAATGTCCTGACTCTTATGGACCTGGGGTAACATTGTTAGCCCCGAGGCTTGAGCGAATGCTAGTGGTGACTATGGGCATGGTTCAGTCTGATATGGCGGGCTCTGAGCCTCAGTGCCGGGCTAGGCACTGTGTACTCATTCCTTCGTAAGTTAATAAATGCACATAAAGATATGATAATGTGGTTTGCTTGACAGAGCAGGAGACCCAGAGGGAACTGGGGTGACACCTGGTCTACATAGCAAGTTCATGTTTTATTACCTAAACAGATCCCTTATGTACCCTACAATAGACAAATCAGCCCGATATACTTCTAGGAGACTGTGCTTAGTAAATATCAGAACATAGACCTATACTTAAGGTTTTGATAGGCCATTATATCCACTCAAATGTGTATTAGAATCAAATACTGATGGTGGTACCATTCAATTTAGTAATAGAATAATCTGGATATTTAATAATACAATGTTTCTAAGTCCCATGTTTTTACATTGGAGTACATGCTAACATAATATATAGTTTAAAAAGCATATTCATGATCACCTTTGCATTTCTGGGCAGCACAGCCACTAGCTTCCTGGAGCCAACTTCTTCCCTGGGTATGTTTGGCTGTGTGCCCACTGCATCTTGACTCCCCCAGCATCATTCACCCTCCGAGGTCCCCAATCCCATCTCTCCTCCTAGTGTGGGCACTGGCCCATTTTTTCTCTTGGCATCCCAGGCCTCTGGACTGCCCTCTTGGCCCACTGCTTCCTGACTCTTTGCACCCAGACCAACCCAGTTCCTAGGTCTAGTGCCCTGGAACCCTTGGGGCCTGTAGTCATTCCCCTCCTCCTTTTGCATGCCTGAGACAGGCCCTGGTCCAGACTAGCCCAACCCCCAACTTCCTGAGGCCAGCATCTTTCCTGGAGGGATCCAGGCCTTAGCAGAAAGCCTGAGAGCATCTTATCCTCATCCGACTTGGGCCTCTGTGGGAACTCCTGAGCAGCAGGATGAAAGCCATCTGGCCCCTTCAATATAAAATCAAAGGAGAGAACCGGAAGCCTAGACAAACCAGCTCTTCATGCCCAGCAAGTAAACAACAAAGGCACATAAAGTTTCTAAAAAGAAACAGAACTAAACTCAACAAAGGAAGGCTTGATTCTCACACAAGAATCAGAAACTACAAAAGAAACCCATATGTCAAAGTAACAGAGGAAAGAAACATGATTTGAGGGGCTGGAGAGATGGCTCAGCAGATAAGAGCACTGATTGCTCTTGCAGATGACCCAGGTTCGATTTCTAGCACCCTCATGGTGGCTACAAACTGTCCTTAACTCCAGTTCCAGGGGAATCCAAAGCCCTTTTCTGACCTCTGCAGCATTGCATGACATGGGTGGTTCAGTTCCCAACTCCCACATGACAGCTAACAGTCATCTGTAACTCCAGTTCCAGGGTATCTGATACCCTTTTCTGACCTCTGCATGGGCATTTCAGGACACAGGTGTTTTTATATACATGCAGGTGATACACTCATACACATAAAATAAAAATAGTAAATAAAATATTTTTAGATAAACATAATTTGATTTCTCTGTGTGTTCTTTAAATTCACTCAATTCTTTTGTCATGTTTATAGTTGTTCTTTTGAATTCCATATCCTGTGTTATCTCTAGGGGGTTCTCATTGTACTCCTCTATAAGGACAAACTTATGAATGAATTCAGAAACAGAAATATTGACTAATACTCAGGCTGAAATTAAGAAGGAAGTGAAACACTCAACACACCAATTAGAAACAACAGAAGAAAGCCTCACCAATAAGATAAATGAAATGGAAAACAAAATATCAAGACTGAAAGACAAAGGGGACAAATTAGACCACTCAAGCAAAGATTATGAAAAATTTAAGAGAACACAAGAATGGAATATGCAGGCATTGTGTGACATCATAAAAAGACCAAACTTACTCATCATAGGCATAGAGGAAGGAGATGAATCTCAGGATAGTGATATGGACCAGATCTTCAACAGGATTGTAGAAGAAAATTTCCCAAAATTAAAGAAAGACATGCCCATACAAATACAAGAAGCACATAGAACACCAAATAGACAGGACCAGAAAAGAAACTCTCCACGGCACGACATAATAAAAACACTACACGGACAGAACAGAGACAGAATACTGAAAGCTACAAAAGAAACAAGTCACATATAAAGGAAAATCCAGCAGAATTACAGCTGAACTTCCAGTGCAAACTATGAAAGTCAGAAGAGCCTGGACCAAAGTATTCCCAATACTAAATGACCACAGATGCCAACCCAGATTACTTTACCCAGCCAAACGTCTATTACAGTCAAAGGGGAAAGAAAAATCTTCTGTGACATAAATAGACCGAAAGAATTCATGTCCACGAAATCAGCCCTTCAGAGAGAGCGTGAAGCAATACAAAGAGCTGAAGAGACGAAATGAATGAAGGTATAACTGGAAACGCACAGCTACAAGAACGTGGACAGAAATGAAAAGGACAGGATTCAGTACTCATCTTTCACTAATAACTTTAAATATCAATGGACTGAACTCCCCAGTCAAAAGACACAGACTAGTTGAATAGATTAAGAAACAAAGCCCATCTTATTCTTGTCTGCAAGAAACCCATCTCACTTTCAATGACAGGCACTACCTTAAAGTGAAAGAATGGAAAAAAATATTCCAATCAAATGGTACTAAGAAAAAAGAAGGAGTTGCAATTCTAATATCTGACAAAATAGACTTCAAACTAAAAGCAATCAGAAGAGATAAAGAGGACCACTTTATTCTGCTCAAAGAAACACTTGACCAAGAAGATATTACAATCATGAACATATATTTACCAAATTCTGGTGCACCCAACTTCATAAAAACAGTCCTACAGGACTTTAAAACCCAGATTAATCCTAACTTCCTAACTTATTAATAGTCAGGGACTTTAGTAGCCCATTGTCTCCATTAGATAGATCAACAGGACAGAGAATCAACAGAGAGACATCTGAATTAAACAACAGACATCTTGTGAATATTCCACCTATCAACCAAAGAACATACTTTCTACTCAGCACCCTATGGAACTTTCTCCAAAATTAACCACATACTGGGGTACAAAACAAGCCTCAACAAATACAAAAAGATTGAAATAATTCCATGCATTTGATCAGACCACAATGCAATAAAGCTTAAAATCAGCACCAGAAGAAATCCTAGTAACTACATGAACACATGGATATTAAACAACACACTCCTGAATGAAATGGGTCAAAAGAGAAATTAAGAAAGAAATGAAAGTATTCCTGGAACTAAATGAAAATAACAATACAACATGACAAAACCTCTGGGACACATTGAGAGCAGTTCTTAGATGGAACGAGGGAACTTCATAGCTCTAAGTGCCTACATTAAAAAATTGGAAAGAACATAAATAAATGTCTTAACATTGCAACTCAATGCATTTGAAATGCAACAACAAATGAAACACAAACCCAGCAGACAAGAAGAAACAAGAAAAATCAGAGTAGAAATTAATGAAATAGAAACAAAGAAAACAATACAAAGAATCGATGAATCCAAGAGGTGGTTCTTTGAAAAGATAAACAAGATTGACAGACCCTTAGTCCAGTTAACCAAAAGAAAAAAAGATCATCTCCAAATCAACAAAATAAGAGATGAAAGGGGAAACATCACACCAAAAAGATCCAGGACATTATAAGAGAATACTTTAAAAACATATATGCTAATAATTGAAGTCCTAAAAGATTAACATCTTAAACAGACCCATATCACAAAAAGAAATTGAAAAAGTAATACAAAAACTCCCGACTGAAAAAAGCCCACGACCAGATGGATTTACAGCAGAACTCTATCAGACATTTAAATAAGACCTGCATCCAATACTACTCAATATATTCAAAAAAATAGAATTGGAGGGAAAACTTCCAAATTCCTTCTCTGAAGCCAGCATCACTCTCATACCACAGCTGGGTAAAGATACAACCAAAAAAGAAGTCTATAGACCCATATCATTAATGAACATAGATGCAAAAATTCTCAACAAAATACTTGCAAACTGTGTACAGACACACATCAAAAAGATCATCCACCATTATCATGTTCTCTTTATTCCAGAGATGCAGGGATGTTTCAATATATGTAAGTTAATAAATGCAAATGGACTCAAAGACAAGAACCACATAGTCATCTCAATAGATGCAAAGAAGTTCTTTGACAAAATTCAACATGCATTTATATTCACATGATCATCCCAATAGATGCAGAGATCTTTGACATAGTTTAACATGTTTTATGTTAAAGTCCTAGAGGGAATTGGACTGGAGGGAACATACCTCAACATAATTAAATCCATATATAACAAACCCACAGCCAACAACATTCTAAATGGAGAAAAACTGGAAGCATTCCTATTGAAATCAGGAACCAGACAAGGCTCTCCATTATCTCCATTTCTCTTTAACATAGTGCTTGAAACTCTTGCAAGAGCAATAAGACAAGAGCAGGAAATTAAAGAAGTAATAATTGGAAAAGAAGAGATCAAATTATCCCTTTTGCAGATGATATATTATATCTAAGAGACTCCAAAAATTCCAGAAAACTCCTAGAAATTATTAACACATTCAATAAAGTGGCAGGTTACAAAATTAATCTACAAAAGTGTGTAGACTTTCTATATACCAATAACAAGCAATCAGAGAAAGAGCACATGGACACACACCCCTTCATAAGAGCCTCAGAAAAATAAATAAAACAATCTAGGAATAAACCTGACCAACGACATTGAAGAGCTGTACAATGAAAATTTTAAATTTTTAAAGAAAGAGATTGAGGAAGACATCAGAAGATGGAAGGGCCACCCATGCTCATGGATTGGAAGAATTAATATTGTGAAAATGACCATCCTACCAAAAGCCATTTATAGATTCAATGCCATGTCAATCAAAATCCCCATGGTATTCTTTACAGAATTGGAAAATCCAACCTAACATTCATATGGAAGCACAGAAGACCTCAGATAGCCAAAGCAACCTAAGCACTAAGAACAATACTGGGGGGTTACTATACCAGATTTTAAATTATATTACAGAACTACAATCATTAAAAACAACATGGTACTGTCACAAAAATAGATCCATAGATCAATGGAGCAAAATTGAAGACACAAATATTAGTACAGGCTATTTCAGCCAACTGATATTTGACAAAGGGGCCAAGATCATTCATTGGAGGAAAGACAGCATGTTCCGCAAATGGTGCTGGCAAAACTGGATCTCCACCTGTAGAAGAACGAAACTAAACCCCTATCTTTCACCTTGCACAAAAGTCAATTCCAAATGGATCACAGACCTCAATGTAAGGCCTGAAACTCTGAAACTGTTAGAAGAAAACTTTGGCAAAAACCTACAAGATATAGGTGTAGGAAATGATTTTCTAAACCAGAAATCAACTGCTCAGGAAACAAGGTCAAGAATCAACAAATGGGACCTCATTAAACTAAAAAGCTTCTGTACATCAAAAGAGGCAACCAAGAAAGTGAAGAGAAAACCCACAGAATGTGAGAAAAATCTCACTGGCAACACATCTGACAGAGGTTTATCATCCAGAATATATAAAGAATTCAAAAAACAATCAAGAAAGGAAGTAACCCAATTAAAACATGGGCAAAGTCCAAGTGCTGGGATTAAAGGTGTGTGCCACCATGCCCAGCTAACACTTTTTAAAGTATTCAACATTGTTTATAATTAGGGAAATGCAAATTAAAACCACCTTAATATTTCTTCTTACCCCAGTCAGACTGGCAAAGATCAAGAGAACAAATGATACCAAATGTTGGAGAGGATGTGGGGAAAGGGGAACACTCATCCACTGCTGGTGGGGCTGCAAACTTGTTCAATCCCTATGGAAAGCAGTGTGGAAAACTCTTAAAAAGCTACAAATGAACCTACCATTTGACCCAGTTATACCACTCCTTAGCATATACCCAAGGAACTCATTAATTGCAGGGACATTTTTACATCCATGTTTGTTGCTTCTCTTTTCACAATAGCTAAGAAATGGAAACAACCTAAGTGTCCCTCAACTGACGAGTGGATAATGAAAATGTGGTTCATTTACATGATGGAGTTTTATTCATCAGTAAAGAAAGATGAAATCAAGAAATTTTCAGGTAAATGGATGGAACTAGAAGCTGTTTTACTAAGTGAAGTAACACAGACTCAGAAAAACAAAGAATGTATGTTCTCCCTCTTATGTGGATTCTAGCAGCAAATCCTTATATGTGATTATGTATCCAGACATAACTACAGGAACCAGAATAATGAAAAGGCACCAGAGAGGTAAAGGCAAAGAAAAACCCCAAAAGAGAAGAACAGTAGGAAACAGGTGTTACTAAGGGAAATGTGGACAAAAATTGGGTTATTTTAATTGGGAGTGGGAGGGACGGTTATACAAGGAACCTTGGGGATAAAGGGAAAGAAGGAACTCAAGAGAGGACAGACCATAGGAAAGGGTATTATTAAGGGAGAAATGGGAAAAATGGGGGAACTTTAAATGTGGAAACCATGGTGGAAGAAAAAATGAGAGATAAATAATACCTAGCTAGTTTAAAAAAAAAACAGATGGAACCATATTAGTCCAACAACCTACTGCCAAATTATACATACAAGTAGCTCAAGGAACCTAATATATGTCTAGTCAAGGTTCATCAAAGAATATTTTTGTTTCGCCCAAGCTTTATTTACATAGCATGGTAATTAAAATCACCCAACTGATGGAATTAACCTTCTTGGAAGTTTAACAGCCATACTTTGAGGCTTATACTAATTTGGTCAGAGGGACCTAAAGGACAGTTTTGCTCCTTGTCTACCAAGGTTTACTATGTTCCAGGGCACTATGAAGAATCTCTCAAAATGTCCTGTAACTTTGGTGATCACCTGTACTCTTGATCAAGGAGGCCGAGGAGAACCCACCAGATGGACAGTGTACCAGTGTCCACTCTACAAATAGGAGGGTCAATACAGAGGAAACATTTCTTCCATGCTTCCAAGTGAATAGTCACAGTCAGCTGGACCTTTGACTTATCTTCACATAGATGGAACTGGTAAAAGAAAGGAGCCAGGGGCTCCTCAAAAGCCCATGTGACCCCTGAGGAACAGATCCTCAAACAACCACAAGAGTAAAAATAAATTGGTTAATCTGGGCCAACTTTATGGTCTTAAAAACCCAAAAAGAAAGTATAACCAAAGATTAAAGTGATCAGTATATTTCTTTAAGAGTCCATGTGTATACCTAAAGGCTACATAACAAGAAACAATGCCAGACAGGAGACACCTTCCTTTGAGTAACCGAGAATAGAAATAGGAAAATGAACAGCAAATCCCAATCTTATCTAAAGGAATGTTGGCACCTGATTCCTACTACATGAGGAAGAGCTGATCGTCCTAAAACAAGGAACTCTACATCAGCTTACTAGACTCAGCAGATGGACTTGCATTTGGTAATGGCTGGGGGGGGGGCACTGATAACACAGTGAACAGTAACAGGGATGACAGATTATATGGGCCCCAGTGGGGAGTGGCTATGGGAGCATGCCATTTGGGATACGGGTATAAAGATGAATAAGATTGTTTGGGATGTTCTGTATAAAATACACACAAAAAATCTCTAAATGAAAAAAAAATAAAACAATTGGATTCTTTCCTCACAAGCTCAAAGGCAACTCAAAACCAGAGTCTCAGTGTTATCTTGATTTCTTTTTGTAAACAGGCATCTCTAAGCCATGTGCTGAGATTGGGATTAGTATCTCTAAATCCCACTGTCTCTCTGTACACATATGAACTGGAATCGAATAACCTAAGCCATATGGTTAATTAGAATCAATATTATCATCCTTCAATTAAACAATATTGATCACATTATCTAGAGAACAGCTTTGAGATGATCTGCTGCCAAGCACCAATCTCTGTCTTGAAAAATTGTGTCAAAGGGCAAGCTCACTCTGACATGAACAACCCCTTTGTATAACTGCCAATGCGTAACATTTCACATTTATAAATAAGTGCTTGAGAGATTTTCCTACACTATATAATGGTTGTTCCTGCAATGCGTGTGGTTGATGCTCCCTTTGAAATGACATAGAAGCCTCTGTGGGTGACTTCTCACGAATAGCTGTGCTGGCATTAGCTATAACTGACAAATGTGGTGAAGTCTGGTACACTGTTACGTAATTAAAATGAGAATTTTCCCACTTTTTAAAAAACATTTATTTTTATTTATGTATATATGTGTGTCCTGGTGTAAGTTTATATGCACCACATGCATGCGGGCATTCATGAAGTCCGGAAAGGGTGCGGGATCCCCTGAAGCTACAGGACACTGAGAATTGAACTCAGGTCCTTTGCAGAACCTGTAATCACTCCAAACCACTGCACCAAATCTTCAGCCCGAACTTCTCCACCTTTTTTTTCTATTTTTTTGAACATTGGGATTTGAGCATGCTAAGTAAGTGATCGACCACTGAACTGCATCTGCAGGCCACCTTATATCTAAATATTTTGGAGCATATCGCTATCTGAATTGCCTCTATACATGTAAGCTCTATGAAGGGAGGGTCTGTTGCTATACTGCTCAAGACACCTAAGAAAGGATTAGAAACTTATATAGCAGGAAAATATTGGATATAAAGTCTAAATACATCTGAATTCATTGGGCTAAGGTGTGATGTGCCTTTTTTGTATATGGTAATACATGATTTTCCTTTCTGTTCAAGGAAAACATATTTCTCCAAGGAGCCTGGGCCTGTGGCATAAGGCATCTGCGTTAGTGTGTTTTGTCCTGTGATAATATTATGTTACAAGCTGGGTGATGCTCTCAGTTTTACAGCATAGGACATGCATGATCTTCACTTGGCATCAACTGAAAGCCATGTTGCTGAGTCACCTGTGACAAAATGCAGGAAGAAAACAGAGGGCAAGAACCAGATGGGGTGGCTATGGTGCTCAGATCCTGGAATCTGGGTTCTGGGTTCTGCATCTCAAATGAAATCATTTGGCCTCTGAGCCCAATTAAGCAGTGCACTCACAAGCAACCTGGGGATAAACTGAACAAGACAACATCAGCCTGTTTTCTGCACCACTGTGCATCCTTACCCAGTAAATGCGATGTTAAAGGACAAACATCCACAGCACTGGTTTCTCATCATGAAATATGAAGGAAGGAAAACTGGAACTCACACTATCGTCTGTCTGAAACATTTGTCTTATGAGAGAGCTGAGGCACAGTTTCTAGCAGAGAGTTTTTGTGCTATAATAAACCATCTGTTGCTTGTTTGTGGTATGTGCTCTATGAACTGGATGCTGGCTTCAGAGTTCTGTAAGGTAAGAGATCTAGACCTTTACCAGCCAACATCCTAGCATTGATAATGACTTGATTATATCAGCTTAGAGTGGACAATCTACATTCACATATGACTCCTCATTAATATAATTGTCACCCAAAAGATTTGTTAGCATCGTGCTTTCATGGGATAGACTAGCAGCTTCAAAGCAACCTCAGAGCTATGATGGAAATATTAGTAAACTATCATGAAATGCAGTTGGAATTTGTTAGAAGAGAGTCATTGCAGAGACTCACTGCACTTGGGCAGAGAATGAAGCAGAATTTTATAGAGAAGACATTAGGCATAAGTCATTTTGTCTGACAATATGGCCCCCTTCTCAACAATTACAGATTTTTAACTTTCAGAAGTAAAAAGACAAAAACTTGATGAACTACTGTTACTGTGAGAGAAAACAAGACACCTAGTTAAGAATATTTAAGTTTCATTTTAGGGAGCTGGAGCTGGAGAGGTGGCTCAGAGGTTAAGAGCTCTTGCTACTATTTCAGAGGAAACAATTCAGTTTCCAAAATCTATGTAGAATAGTTCATGTCCTCTGTAACTTCAGCCTCAGGGGATCTGATGCCTTTTATTGGTCTCTGAGGATACCTGTATGCAAGTGAACACACACACACACACACAAATAAATAAATAATAAATAAATAAATATAAGAATAGATTTTAAAAAATATTTTCTGAATCATGCCTCAAAAATCACAAATTTCCCAAATAAACTGAGTCTTACAACAGTCTAGTGAGTACTGACGATAACAGAAAAAGATGACGTATGATCACTGCTGTGGTAGTGATCTGCATTATGGATAAAGGTATAGATCTCCGAAGTTCAAAATTTTTCTTTTCATTATCCAGAGAAGTGAAATAATTTTAAAGACTTCCGTACTGGAGGTCGTTTTGTGTAATGTATTTCTCAAGACACTATGGGAGTGTGGAGAAGCCATCCCCATATGACTATAAATAACAATAATATTAATAATAGTAATAAATTGATGCTATGACCACTAGCATGTTACTGACTCATACTCTACCCCATTCCCTGTGTATTCCCCTTGTCATAAAGTATTCAAGGAATATGTCGCTCTCATAAGATGAATTCATAGCAGACCTTAGAGTGTTTCCACTTTATGAAGATAGAAACTGCTAAATAAATGTCTTTTTACTTCACGTATTTTTGAAGCAGATTTCATGTATGCCAGGCTGGCCTGGAATCTGCTATGAAGCCAGTGAAGACCTTGAACCCCTGATCCTCCTGCCATTACCTCCCAATGTGTTGGACTTACAGACAAGAGCTACCATGACCAGATTGACTTCTTGAAATGATCATTTCTTTCCTAGAACAAGAAATCCCCAAAGTTTCTTAATATATTACATTTATTACACATATAAACAGGACAAAAATATGAGATTACATTGAAAGCATAAGATTCTATGTCATCTTCTAAAAACAGTTTACAATCATGTGACAAGTGTCTCCCCTTCCCGTGGTGTTCCAGTTAGCTTCTTTATTGCTGTGACAAAACGTGACTAAATGGAAAGGATTTATTTGACTTACATCTCCCTGGTCACAGTTCATCACTGAGGGAGACTGAGGAAATCGGGGAAGGAACCTGGAGGCAGGAGCTGAAGCACAGACCATGGAGGAATGCTGCTTACTGGCTTGCTCCCCTGGCCTATGCTCAGGCTGCTTTCTTGTACAACCCAGGCCCACCTGCCCAGGAATGGAACCACCCACAGTGGACTGGGCCCTTCCACATCACTCAACAATCAAGAAAATACCTTGCAGTCATGACAATAGGCCAGTTCAATGGAGGAAATTCCCCAGGTGAGGCTCCCTCGGCCTAGGTGCGAAAATCTGACATTGAAGCTGTCCAGTATACCAACGACCTGCTTGTTGGTATCTGGATGCCAACTTTGAATTGGGGACCACTCATTGCAAAGAAGTGCAAAGTCCATTCACGATGGCCTAGAAATGTAGATCCTCACAAGCTGGAACTCACACTGTCTTCATTAAACCTCAGGATGGCATATATTTGTGATATGATAATTAGAATGCAGGTGCCATGTCTGTAGGGTTTTGTAAGTGATTGGTTCCTAGGACTTCTTTAGAAATACTGATGGGTTACTTGTGTCTGATAAGAAGTTGTTCACAACTTCTCTTGTTCCTCCCAAGCATTAGTACATATTCTTTGTTTTTTACAACCCACTGGAGGTTGATAGTTTGAAGTTACCAGACATACACTATACCTTATACGGCTACAGTTAGAAATTTCTAAATTAAAGCAGTACATCTTTTTCTTGATGGACAGTGTACCAAATATAACCATCAGGATCCCCCTTCCTCCTCTGAGTGAAGCCCCCCTCCTCTGAGTCCACCACTTCATGAGAGAGATAATGCTGTCTGCAGCCTGAGCTAGTCTGGGATAAATATACACTACACCTTCTCTATCTGGGCCACATTTGGTTTTACTTCACCACCAGAGGAGAGAAACATATTCTTCATGGGTCAGTGCCAGAACTAGGTCAGCCTTTATTATTTGGGGAAAAATGACTGGAATGGTCAACACACTGAAACTTCTGTAGCATTTTTATAGAACAAGAGTATGATTAAAGAAGATATGTAGAGCCATTTAGAGAATAATTGTCCACTAAAAACATTTTTTAACAGAATAACATACATCATTTTTCCATTGGCTATGTTCTCTGAGTTTTAATCTTTTTTCCATTTGCAGTTCATTAGAGATTTCCTGCTCATATTTTTTAGCTCTCTAAGTTCATAACTAACTTATCTCATATTATAAATTGATGTTAATTGGAAATTTAAACTCAATATAGCTTGTCAGTTTTTGAACATCAATAAATCTCAGTGACAGTATAGACCACAAACAGTGTGTGCACATAATTCAGAATATTTTGAAGCCTATATGATAATATTCAGGGCACATGAGAAAAATGATGAAGAATTACTAGAGATTTCTCCTTCATTTGATTACAAAGAAAATTTGATGTTCAGATGGTTATTGTTTAGGTTCATTTTCCAAACTATATTGTAAGTGTATTTAAAGCAGATACTACTCCATACACAGTTATTTAAAGAGCTGGCATCTATCATTTACAGAGAAGATGGTATGAAATAGCTACATGATCAATGTTGTTATGCAGATGTTAACGTTAGATTTAAATAATAAGAACTTGGTTTTACCCCAAATAACACTGAAACAAACATTGTGAAGAGATGCATGAATATTGTATTGTGTGTGCATTTGAGCAGGGGCTCAGCTCTAGAGACTCATATCCCAAGCAAATTTGTCTAGTTCACATCTGTTTACATCCAACATAGGTGCCCTGATTTTCATTAAGAGTAAATTAATTGATTTGATGTGCTACTTGCTAACCCTGACTTACAATATTTAGATTTACTAATATTTACTTAAAATTCATTTGGTAAAAATTAACCCTTCTTGGTACTCTTTATTTTTTTGTTTTTCTTTGTTTGTTTTTTACATTTTTCTTTTTGACCCAAGCACATAGCTGAAGTATGAAGAGTCATAATAAATGTATCATCAGACTCCTGTTTAAACTATTAATTATTCTTTCCTGAAATAAACAGCTGAAATGCAGTATTCATCTGGACTATAGTTATCAAGAGGCTTTGACAGATGACAAATCAATGTTAGCAAAGTTTCCCGAGACTAAACCGTACAAAGAATGGAATTTCCAACCTCTAGCTAGACTTCTAATGAGTTACATTTTCATTAGGGATAGTAATCTCCATAATGTTCAATGGAATACTACAGTATAAGTGACTAGAAGATTTTGAAGCATGAAGGTTTGAGGCAGCAGATTTGCCAAGAATCTTGATTTGGTTATTTTGTTATAATTTGTTACATGTATTAAAACTCCGTTATACAGTATATATTTGTACAATTGTGTCAAATTAGAATAAGTCAACATGATAAAATTCCATTACTGGTCATTTACAACACATACTTTCTGATCATGGTTCTATAGACTGAGAGGTGGGCTTCATCAGTTAGTGTTTAAAACGTTTGAACTGCGCACTGTAATAGTTAAATTTCAGGTGTTCTTTTTTCCACACTTGTTCTGTTGCTCTCTCCTAAACTCAACTGCCATTCACACAATAGGGAGATGCAGACATTCCTGGAATAAGAATATAACACAAATAAGCCAGGCTCAGGCTAAGAAGTCTGGGGATTGAAGAGGGGACTGAGATAATGGGCTGCCTTCTCGGGAGGCGTTTTGTGTTCCTCTCCATTTCCACAGCTTCCTTTGTTTCTGAGGTCTGTTTCATGAGCCTGCGTTTTTATTTCCATTATGCTAACCTGGAGGAATATTTTCGTGCAAGTTAAGCATCAGGTTTGCTGAAATGTGTGTGACTTTCATTAAAGGATTTAGAATGTATTTTAAGTGAGAAAATATGTCGGTTTTAGGGTTTTAAGAAAGAATTTGTTACACGAGTTGATACTCATTCCCTTTCATAACAGTCATATTCAGGAACAAAGTGCTTGCAATTAGCTCATTTTGTTTTGGTTCACTTTGTGATGAGACGGTGCAAAACATTGGTTCTCATCATTTCTTCACACCATCACTATGTATTTCTTGACCTCACTTGATAATATCTTTTCTGAAAAATAACTGAACTGTTAGCATTCACCAAACTACAGAGATCACCTTGGGCCCATGATCAGTTTCTCACCATCAAGAATCCCCTCTAGGAATTCATTTATGACAGATTTCTATAACATCAGTAAGCCTCCCAGGCAAAACATTAATCATTCTTTCACGTGTTACTAAAGAAATATTAAAATAATCAATATGGAAGGTATAAATGAACTCACATGTCATACATGTAGTTAAATGAAAGGTTTTTGGGCTAACTTGTATGACTTTCAAAGAGTAGCTATGCAATTTCCATTCAAGATAGTGCTCAGATATTGTGCTTCCTAGTTAATTCTCACAGAGAGAAAATTTGGTACATAGGAAACTTTACTACTATATTTCTGATCCAGATTTCAATGTCATATATTCATAAACCAGGAATTGCTTATAATCTGGGAATTCAGTATATAGCACACTAAGAACAATGTTCTTATGAGGCAACTTAGTACCACATTTTAAAATTATTTAAGTATGATGCATCCTAAAAATTACACAAATTCTAAATGTATGCATGTAAATTGAGACCACAGCAAGACCTCGCTCGTGAACTACAAGCAGGAGCTTCCAAGGCTTCACTTGCCTTCCTTCCACTTAGTGCAGAGGCATGCATTGCTGCAACGCGAGGAGTCAATGCAAAACCATTTCCAGTATCAGTGTTCCCATTCAAACCTCCACAAATAAATCATGGCACTATCTCTGTGGCCAATCTTCATTAATATACAGCATTACAAGCTTTTTAGCACAATGTGCCTAGAGACAATTCTATTTGTTGCTGTTCATTTGAGGTTCTATGCTAATATATATATATATATATATATATATATATAAAACAATCATAAATTTATTTACCTGCATCAAGAAATAGGCATTAGTATGTTAACAAGATTCTTAATAGCCAATTCTTGGAGCTAACCCCAAATTTCACTAACATTAGAATACACTAGTTAGGGGCTTTATACAACTGGACAGTGGGACAATGGACTAACTGCAGCAAAAGAATACCGTCTCTTGTCTGCCAGGTTCTCCCTTCTCCTTAGCGGTTTTTAAGTATTCGTTACAGATTCTGAATTGAAAGCTTTGTTGATATCTCGGAAGTTTCTTCCCCTATTGAGTAATATGCTCTCTGAGTGGACGTACCTACCAACGTCAACGCTCTCCAACCGCTCAATCTTTTCTTTGTAATTAGGGCGTTTTAAATTCTGCTTTAATGTCTCCTTATCTCAGTTCTTCATTGCTGTGTACTCAACGCTTTGTGTTATATTTTTCCCCCTGATCTTCCATTCTCAGCAGCTTTCTAAAGCAAAATTCCTGACAGCCCTGCTCCAGGCTTCAGCTTCAGGGCTCTGTGCGAGTCCTACAAACAAGGGCTATAGCAAGGGCGGCTGCCTGTGCCGGAATCATCAGCTGCCCAACCCGGAAACCAACCTATGCTGCCTCTAAAATTCATCCACATTACACGCAGCCCTTCGAAAGCTGCACTGAATCAGCGCTATTTTCTTTTAAACTGTGTGCATGCTATTTTATTTTCTGCCTTCGTTGCCCTGTGTTCTGCTGTTCAGCTGGAAATCTTAACAATTCTTATTGCTAACTTTCTCCATGTCTTGATGTGCTGGCCAGATTCTACCCTGAACGGATCCCTGCCTAGTTTGACATTAAATTATATCACCAAATGCATTATTTTCAGGTAAAAGGGCATTTTATTTTTGTTTTTTTTATACTTTTTATTTATCGTGTATTTATGTCATGTGCACATGTGCCATGGTATGCACGTGGAAGTCAGAGATGACTAAAAGAAATTGGTTCTCTCATTCCTCTACATGGATTCTAGGGATCAAACACAGTTCCTCAGGCAAGTGCCTTTACCCCATGAGCCATCTTGCCTTGCACAAAACAGTCATAAAGTTATGTCATAACATAAAGTTATGTCATTTCTCTGCTCAAAATAACTCAGTGAATTACAAAGAGTCTAAAGATAAAATTGAAAGCAATTTGCACAGCTTCTAATCATACATATGATCAGATCCCTAGCTGCCCTACCCGCTTAACACTTATTTTTTGTTCTCTCTCCTCTCTCTCTTCCTCTTCCTCTTTCTCTCTCTCTCTCTCTCTCCTCTCTAAAGTTATGTCATTTCTCTGCTCAAAATAACTCAGTGAATTACAAAGAGTCTAAAGATAAAATTGAAAGCAATTTGCACAGCTTCTAATCATACATATGATCAGATCCCTAGCTGCCCTACCCGCTTAACACTTATTTTTTGTTCTCTCTCCTCTCTCTCTTCCTCTTCCTCTTTCTCTCTCTCTCTCTCTCTCCTCTCTCTCTTCCTCTTCCTCTTCCTCTCTCTCTCTCTCTCTCTCTCTCTCTCTCTCTCTCTCTCTCTCTCTCTCTCTCTCTCTCCTCCACTGTAGCTTCACAGCTTCTTTCTGTTCTGTACATGTTAGTCAAAACATCTCATTCAGGGTACTGAACGTGTTCTTTTATCTGAATCTTCCTCCAAGCTAAGCTAACTTGCTCCCACTGGACAAATTACAAATCATCTAAGAATCAGAGCCTTTTGGCATCCTCCCAACATGAAGCCACCATCTTCTGAAGACAAGGGTATATCCCTGCCTAACTTCTCCCCCTGAACACTTCCTCTTCAATCTCTAGCAGTAATTTTGTCATTGGCTACTATGTATTCATATGTTCCTAGCTCTTGGAGATTCATCATCATAGCAAGGTGATATCATGAGGACAGCATTGATGATCTGTGAGCCACAGCATCTAGTCCATAAATGGGAGAATATTCCCCTCTGCTACTGCATCAGGTTCTGGGAGGCAAGAAAAATTCTTGAATAAATGTGTTGCTTTCTTTGAGAAATTCATACAATATACCTGATTATATTCACTTCCACTCCTCCCTTTAACTCCTTCTGATCCTTGTTCACCCCTAACCCTGGACATCATCTCCTCTTTTTTTTTAATTTGATATGTTGACTCTAGATTCTTCTGTCCATGACTGAAGCATTAATGATGTATTGTAGTGCTTGCTTTAGCAGCAAATATACTAATATTGGAACAATACAGAGAATATTAGCATGACCCCTGCACAAGGATGCTTTGTAAATTCATAAGGTATCCATCACTTTTACCCAAAATCTTCCACCAGAAAGCTCTAGAGCTGATAAATACATTTGGCAGGGATATAAATTTAGTACCCAGTAATCAGCAGCCTTCATTTATACCAAGGCTACACATACCAAGAAAGAAATCAGAGAAATAATCCCATTTATGATATACTTGATAACCACAAAATATCATAAAATAATTTAACAAAGGAAGTGAAGGACTTGTGCAATAAAAACTTTAAGGCATTACAGAAAGAAATTGAAGAAGGTACTAGAAATCAATCTTATGGATCAGTAGGATTAATATTATGAAAATAGCCATCCTACCAAATGCAATTGACAAATTCCCATTAAAATTCCAACATACTTCTTCACAAAAAATGAAAAAATAATCTCAAAATTCATATGGAAACATAAAACCTCCAGGATGGCCAAAACCTGAACTGTGACAGAACTGCTGGGAACATGACCATCTCTGATCTCAAACTGAAACAAAGAGCTATAGTAATGAACACAGTGTGGTGTTGGCATAAGAACAGACACATGGATCATTGATATAGAATTGGGACCCAGATGTAAATCCATCATTCACAGTGACCTGGTTTTTGACAAACAAGCCAAGAACACACCCTGGAACAAAGATGACGTGTTCCACAAATGGTACCAATGGTGCTGGTCAATCTGGAAAATGGCATATAGAGTGAAACTTGATTCCCATCTCCCACCGTGCAGAAAACTGAATTCCAAATGCATCCAGGACATCCACTTAAGACTCAACGCCATAAATCAGATGGAAGAGAAGGCAGGGAATGCATTGGAACTTATAGGCACAGGAAAGGACTTTCCAAACAGGACTCATAATATACGTATTAAATCCAAGAACTTTAGTCATCAGTGAAATGCAAATGAAAGCCACTTTGAGATTTAATCTTACCCCCAGATGGCTACACATAAATAAAAACACACATGTGCTACAAATGCTGGTGAGGATGTGAAGAAGGGAAAATCTTGTCCTTCTGCTCCTGGAAGTGCAAAGTTTAACACCGTGTGGAAACCAGTGTCGACATTTCTCAAAAAACTGGAAATTGATCTTCCATTGGATCCACCCATACCAATCTTGGGTGTATGCCGCAAAGACTCTATGACCTACTAAAGACAAACTTCTTCATCCATGCGCTTGCTGCCTCTTTCATAATAGCCAGGAACTGGATCAAACCTAGATGTTCATCTACTGATGAATGGATAATGATGGCTAAGAACATTATTATTCAGCTCTTTAAAAAGCAAAATTGTGAATTTCACAGGTAAGTGGATGGAGATGGAAACAATCACTCTGAGTGACATGACCCAGACACAGAAAGACAAACATTGCATGTTCTCTCTCACAGCTGGATGGTAGCTTGGAAATCCGAGATGTACATGTTCAATTTGAAAATCCAGAGAATTCAGGAAACTAACAAGTGGTGATGGGTTGATGGAGACTTCCTGGGAGGGGTGATAGAATACAGTGTTACAAAGGAAGAAAAGGGATAATAAAGCAGGTTAGGGTAAAAGAGGGAGCTGGAAGGCAGGGTAGAGGAGGGCGTTTGGGGAGGAGCAAGTAATACTGAGGACCTTTAGAAAAGCCATATGAGAAGGGACAAGAAACACCAAACGTTTCTGGAAAAATCTAACATGATAGAAGCTTCTTAAAGCATATACCTATGTGTTATATAAAGCAATTAAATGGAATGACCTCATAAGGAGATACTTAGCCTATTAGACACCATAGGTTAGCAAAATAAAACTCTAATAGCAGAAATGGCCTCTCTCTCTTTAAACCATTGACCATGGTTCCCATAGACTCTCAAATAGTGCTGGCTATTTCCCCTGCTCGGGGTTACCCACCATAACTTCACAGTAAAACCCTATAGCTGAAGACTCTACATTCATGAGTTGTAGAAAAAGCAAGAACAAATCAAGCTGCTACTGACTTCAAAGCCTCGTCTCACCTGGTTAGATTTCACAGTGCTGGAAGATGCTATGCATGCTACTGGTAGGAAAAAATAATCACCAACCTTACCCAGTTATGAGTCCTGTGAACTACAACTGCCCTGGCAAGATGTAATCACTGGAACAATAGGGCAAGAATATTATGGGAGCGACCAAGCATTTTCTGATAGGAGTTAAGGTCCACTCCGTTAAGGATGGAGCCCGTAACTGAACCTGATGTCAAGTCAGAAAGCTGAGGTTAGACAGGTCACAAGATAGGGGACCAATTTTTAGCTAAATATAGTTATTAAACTGACTCTCAATGATTTATTACTATAGCCATAGATTAATCCATAGATTAATGCATAGATTAACTCTCACCAGAGAAGTTCCCTTATATAGCAGATGGTCATTAACACAGAAAGCTACAACTGGCTTCTTTCTGTTCTGCACATGTTAGTCAGATCATCTCATTCAGGGCACTGAACTTGTTCTTTTATCTGAATCTTCCTCCAGAGTAACCTGCTCCCACTGGACGAATTACAAATCATCTAAGAATCAGAGCCTTTTGGCATCTTCCCAACATGAAGCCACCATCTTCTGAGGAGAGTAGAAAAGTCCTGCCTAACTTCTCCCTTTGAATACTTAGTCTTCTATCTCAAATGGAATTTATATGCTCTTGGCTCTTGGAGTTTCATCATCATAGCAAGGTGATATCATGAGGACAGCAGAGTAATGAGCACTGGAATCATCTGTGAGCCACAGAATCTAGTCCATAAATGTAAGAATGTTCCCTTCTGCTAACTGCATCAGGTTCTGGGAGGCAAGAAATATTCTTGAATAAATATGTTGTTTCTTTGAGAACAAGAAGTTTCTGAGTATGTATCCCTGGACTGGCCACCCATATCAATATTCTGCCTCCCAAGTCTCGGGGATCATTGTGGAAAATGGGGCAAAAATATCATAAGAGCCAGAGGTTGTGAATGACCATAAGCAAATAGAGTTTTCCAGACAGGTAGTCAGTTATGAACTTACAGCAATCGTGACAGCATGCACAATGCCATACAAATTCATGCCAGACAAATTCCTAACAACCCTATTTGAGGAAATATTGGTAACAGAGGGCTTCTGGGAGGGGGAGATGCAGTCTCTTTCAATTTCATGAGTCTTAGTAAGTTAACAAGGCTCCAGGAGACAAACCCACACTAACGGTTGGTTGGAGACACAAATTAGACTCTATTTTATTAGTGCTTATTTTATTTTCTTAGTGCTTATTTTATATAAGCAAAAGAGTACATTAAATTTGGTGGGGGGGGCGGTAAGGAAAAGTGTGGATAATGGAGGGAACCTAAATACCATCAAATTATATTGCATGAAAAATTGCAAAATTCCAATAAAATGCATACTGCATGTAAGTATATTTTCAAAAAATAAAAATAATTTTTAATTTAAAGAAATATTTTGTGTTTCCATTTTATGTCCCTCAGTACTTAGCATAGTATACGTTCAGTATGAAATCAACAAAGTGCCCTAGCAACTTCATTGACAGTGTCTGAGCAGGTAACAACTGTCTAGGAAAGCTTAGTTTAGAACAAACATCTCCATTCTATTTCATTCTACCCATTATGAGAGACTTAAAAGGGAGAGGACAGAGAAACTGCAGCCACAGGCTCCCAACCTTTATCTGCTGCTGATTCCAAATGTCACAAAGATCCAGCAAAGCCAGAACCAGCACTGAATGCATTTTCTCCTTCGTGGTCATTAAGAGAAGTGGGACTCTTCTTAAGTCAGTCTTCTCTTTGCGTGCAAGATGCAATGGGGCCAGAGAGATAACTTAGCAGTTCAGAATGCACACATCTACAATGCAACCTCTTCACCTAAGGTACACGGAACATAGAATGGGGTACAGGAGAGGACGGTTCTCATTAATGAAGCTCCCTCATGCAACAAACACAGAAGTTCACAAATGGTCAAAGTGTAGAGATTAAGAGTCCACAGAATACTGATCTTTGGACAGGGCTCCTATATTAAACTTTACCCACTCTGGGCTCAGGGAACATTGCAGAAGAAAGGGCAGAAAGATTATAAGAGTCAGGGAGGAAGTGAATGACGACCACGTGGAAATAGAGTTCTGCAAGCTCCTGGGATCCTGGTCATGTGATTCTATAACAATGATGTCAGTGTAACCAAGTCCCATGCAAACTCAGAGGAACGAAACCCAGCATAGAACTGGGGAAATGGACAGCAGACCCCAACCTTAGTTGAAGAAACATTGGCAATTGATTACTGCTAGGTGATGAAGAGCTGATCTTCCTAAAACAAGGAACTCTAGACAGGCTGACTAGACCTCAGTGGATGGACACGCACTGGGAAACGGCTGGAAACACTGGCTTGATACAGGGGCCCTTAACACGGATGACAAATTCTATGGGCTCCAGTGGAGGGGCTAACGGAGGGTGCCAGTGGGGACAGGGGTATAAAGATGAGTAAGATTGTTTCAGATAGTCTGGATATTTCACACAAAAATTCAGTAAAAACAAAATTTTTTAAATACATTGAAAAAAAAAAGAATGCATGGTGCTCTTGTAGAGGCCACAGGTTTGTTTCCAGCAACCACAAGGGGTAACTCACAGCTGCCTGCAACCCCAATTCCAGCAAATCCCTCTTCTAGCCTCTGCACACAGTACATTCATAGACGACACAGACACAGACACAGATACAGGCAACACACACACACATGCACACACACACACACACACTCACAGAAACTTACATTTTTTAACTTTTGAAAGAAGGGAAAAAAGAAGAAAGGAAGGAAGGAGAAAGAGCGAGAGAGAGAGAAAGAAGAGAGTGAGAGAAAGAAGAGAGAAAGAAAGAGAGAGAGAGAGGAAGGAAGGAAGGAAGGAAGGAAGGAAGGAAGGAAGGAAGATCAAGAAAGGAGTGCATTTCAGTGAGACATTACAGGCATCCTGGTCCTCAGTCCTGGAAACAGAATCTCTGTGCTTCTGTTAATCCAGGCAGAAATTGCTCTGACTTTTTGAATTCTAAGTACATTGTCACTAGGTGACCATCTTTCCCTTTAGCTTAATCTGACTCATAGTAAACAACCTTCTTATGGTGATTTGACATCCACAAGCCATTTATTTCTTGTGTGTGATCTTAAGCACAATTTCCCGACAGGAGGCACACTGTTGGTGTCTTAATCTCATGAAAGTGAAGATGCAAAGATGTGATTTAAACAGCTGAGAAGACACAGACTAAGCAACAAGGTGATCTGGACTGACTTTGAATTCACTCTTCTCTGCACAAATCTGTGATGATAATTTCAGGCTTTACAAATCATTCATGGATTTGTTTGTAATATTATTTCCATAAGTACTTGAAAACCAGACCACGATTTTCTTAAACATTATAGTGAGCTTAGAAATTTAGCTCCAAGATCATTTTCCAAGCAGGCAACAGGAACAAAAGGTTAGTAGTAAGAAAGGCAATGGCTGCAGAGTTCCTTTGTACAGTTCTAAGGAAAAGATGGGCTTCGTTCCTCGAGTTCTCTTACCCCAATATTCACTACAGCAGCTTCCGCTTCGTATAGACGGAAACGTGGCTGAAGAGTCAGCAATTACACCGATGTCTCAGTGACCAAATGACGGTGGCCAAGTGCAGAACCCAGAGCACAGTAGCCACCCCTTCCCTCAGGAGGCCGTATCACACTAGAGTAGAACTTTTATTTGCATACAGGCACTTGGCAGGCCCCTGACAGGTTGTTTTCTCAGAGCCACAGAGCTAAGCCCAAGAGTATCAGCACAAGGTAGGCTTCTGAGCTCTTTTGTTTTATCTGACCCATTATTCAGGAATGTTATTTTTTCTTCCAAGTACATAATTTTACTAATGATAAATAATAGAAAAGAATCTTGGCAATCACCGGAAGAACAGCTCTTTGGAATAAGTGTGTTTAGAGATGTTACTGTGGTTCACATTAGCCTCTGTCTACAGTGGAGACCAAGGCTTATTTTAGGATCATTCTGTGGGTTCATCCCTCATAGGCAGCCAGCATAGAGGAATGCAAAGGGCACTGGATGTTAACAAAAGGGTGCCAGCTGTCACCCCAGCTTCCAGTTGTGAAATATGTGATCCAACTTACCCAGTTATGAAGGTCAAGTGAATTAAACATTGTATACACACAAAGTCAGTGATGTTTGAAGTGTCAAAACTTACAAGCAAATGAAAAATAGGGTTTAGATTCATCTGAGTTCACCACGTATCAAGTAAGAGGCCTAGGTTGTTAATGTAATCTAAGCCAGGCTGGATCCAGTTAGAGACTAGAGTTGCGCTGAACACAGGTGTGCTCTGTGCTGAGGGAAGGGCCAGTGGTCCACCCGATTGTTCTCTATTTCTCTCTCTCCCTCCCTCCCTCCCTCCCTCCCTCTCCTCCCTCTCCTCCCTCCATCATTGGTGGCGTGGATGGAAAGAGCAATCTCCAGTAAACAGACAGCATCACTCCAAACACTCCAGAAGTAAAACCACACTCAAGAGAGCGGGAGAAGGGGGTGTTCAAAAAATCAAAACATTTACTGGAAAGCAATTTCTCCATCCCTGTAAGAGCTCATCTTTCCCACAGGCTCACCCTCTAACGTTCACTTTTCCTGTGTTCTCCTGACAGTCAGTCCAAAGTTAGAGCATGCTTCCTCGTTTTAGCAACTCTGACCGATGTGCAGTGATCATAGTGGGTCCAGTTCGCACCTCCCAGGGGCTTACCTTGCTGACCTTGGTTTACATGTGTGGCCTGGGTTCTGGGCGTCCTTTGATGGGAAGTGGCATCTCCTACCATGGTCTTCTTTCTAAATGCATTGTTTTTATTGGTGAATTTAAAAGTACTTCATATGTTTGAGATACTAATTCTTCACTGAATATGTAGTTTGAAGATATTTTCTTCTGTGTAGCTTGTATCTTTCAATTCTTTCCATTTGCCAGTTGCCAGTTTTGTTTTTTCTTTTATGGGTTGTCCTGCTATTGTCAAGACTCAGACCAATTTACCTGATTCTAGGACCCCAGAAAAGTTTTAAGGGCTTATATATCAGTCCAGAATCCACTTCGAGTGAAGTTTTATATGAGCAATTATAATTAGGTTGCAGGTATTTTTTATTTGTGGATGCCCAGTCGTCCCAGCAGCATTGGTCAGAAGATGATACTGACCCCATTGAAGTATGTCCTTATTGAAACCTTCGCTGCTCATGTTTTCTTTGACTCCTTTATTCTGTTCCATTGATCTGTATATCCCCCAACCATGATAATAAAGACTTCATTTTAATAGTTATGAAATAAATGTTGCAGTTGATAGATTCACCACCTTACTCTTTTTCAAATCTTTTAAAATTCTAATTTACTTGTTTCTATATAAAAATTAGAATAATTTTATCAAAATGTATAAAACAATTTATAACAATGTTGATAAGAATTAAGTCAAAGAGGTATATTAATTTGAACAGAATTTCCATTTTAAATTTTTATTACACTTGGTGTTCAAATTTATGACCATAGAATATCTATGTAAGTGTAATTTATTTGATTTGTAAGGCAGCTTTGCTTAGCTTTCAACACAGAAAATACGTCAATATTTGGCTAAACTTATGCCTAAGTACTTCTTTTTTTAGAAACAAATTATACAGTAGTTTAAAATTGGTGTCCATATGTTCAATGAGATTCTATGACATATACTTTATGTAGTCTGCATGTTTACCTTGAGGACAAAAACCTAGCATAGCTAAGTTCACTGTGTGTTGGTAACAGTTCTGTAATACTTGAACGGATTAAATAAACACGAACAATTAAATAAACTCTGAATATAGAAACAAGTTCATAACTTCCTTTCCCATACCTGTTTTTGTTTGTATTCTGTCTTCATAAATGCACTGGCCAGGAAGCCATCCAGCACTGTGTAAGATAAAAATGTTGCCATCTTTGAGTTCCAGGACAGCTGGAGCTACAGGGAGACCCTGTCTCAAAAAGGCCAAACAACAACAAAAATGTTACCATCTGTCCTCCTGATCCTGATCTTGGAGAAGGAAAGACCTTTTCAAGAGAGTCAGTGTGTGTTTCCTGAAAGCATTCTTGTCAAGCTGAGAACATTCTCTCTGCACATTCATTCTAGGAGTTATTAAAATTCTGTTTGTAAGTGGATGGTGATTTTATTAAACTCTTTTACTGCATAATTCATACAATTATGTGATTTTTTTATCAGCCTCATTTGCTGAGTTCCATTGATTGACTTGATAATGAACCAGATTTGAAGCAATTTCAGTCCTTAATAAACTAGAATTTTCTCAAGCTAGTCATTACTTATAATTCATTTTGTATGTTTCTAAATTTCATTTGCTAATATTATGCCAAATTTTCCATTTCTAGTTATTTGTAATACTAGCCTGCAGATCTCATATTTTGCACCATTTTTGTCTGCTTTTGTGTAGGTTTGATGATCATTTTATACAATCAGTTGGAAAGCATTCTCTTCTGCTTTCTGGAAGGACATTCATAGAATTTTTGATTGTTTTACTTTAAACAATTGAAAATGTTTTTTAAGAAAAAGCTCTACGTTTCTGTACAAAGCTGTACATTTACTGAGTCCTATGATCATTGTAAATCAATTTCCTTCATAGTTATAAGGGAAATGAAATTTTCTGTGCCATGTTAAGTCCTGGTGAGTTATCTTAGGAACCCAGTCATTTTTTAGAATCCAAGTTTGTGTAGTTTTCCAAGGGTGCCCTGGACCCTTCTGGTGCTTTGTTCCAATCCTGCTGCTAAAGTTTCCCTCCTCTCTTGCTTCTCTCAGC
>NW_008342003.1:1560271-1582687 GCF_000622305.1 Nannospalax galili | reverse complement strand
AAAATCCTTTCTTAATGTATTTTGTTTTATGTGTATGAGTGTTTTGTCTGCATGGATGTAAGTGCGTCACATTTATGCAGTGCCTACTGAAGTCAGAAGAGGGCATAAGGTCCCCAGGAACTGGAGTTACAATGGTTGTTAGTCACCATGTGGGTGCTGGAAACCAAACCCAGGTCCTCTGCAAAAGAAGCCAGTGCTATTAACCACTGAGCCATCACTCCAGCTCAGTATATTTTTTTTTAGATTCACATTCAGATTTCCCCTTTGATAATGCATTATTTGGATAAGTGATATTTAATCTTCTTTCAGTGGTCAAAATTTACCTGTGGTCTTTCTGTAGCTGGTATTTGTATTAATCTATTTTAGTCAGAAAATACATTTTATTAAAATTTCTTACAATTTAATATTTATCTTTATTGAAATATAATAAGTACCTGAGTTCTCATAATAGAAATATTTTAAATTACGGAAATTCACTAAACTATACAAATGTGATATATGTATTTTCTACTACACATATTACATTTCAATAAAAATGAAAATGTATTAAATCTATTTTTACTTTTGAAAACTTCATGCATGAGTGTTGTGTTTGCATTACTTCCATTCATCCTGTCCCGCCCCCACACCTTCCATGCCTGTGTCCCTCTCAGTTTCTTTTCCTCTTCATTAATATTGTTGCATCATATACTAAACACACACACATGCACACACACACATTTTATATCTATATATATATGAGACACTAACTCCACTACTCCACTTACTGGTACTTAGTTGTATCTATGTTTAAGGCTCCCCACCTGGGTTAGGTAATCTTTCAGGGAGGGAGTTAGTCCCTAGAGAAAATTGATTCTCTCTCCTTCAACATCCATTGATTGCTTGTAAGTTCTTCATCTTGAGGTGGTACCTGTGAAATTTCCCCATCCACCTTTGCATATCAATTCAGTTTGGCATTTTGCAGATCTTATTTTTGCAGATCTGTTAGAAGACCGTATGTGATGGCTAATCCTGGGTGTCAACTTGATTGGATCTGGGATTAATTGAAATGAAATAGATCTTCTTGATTGGATCATCTAAACCCAGAAGACACACCCTAAATGTGGGCGTTACCTTCTGATGGGAGCCATTTTTTGCTCCATGATCGGATGGCACAACTTACCTTCGGTTCAGTTGCGGCAGGCTCCCGTGGCGTGTCTCCGAACTGCTCGAAATTGAATGAGTGCACTCCTTTCTTTTTCCTTCGTCTCCCTCATGAGATGCCCCCAGTATCCAGCCCCACGTTGGGCGCCACTCTGTCCCGAACCCGCAGGATCTGCAACGGGGTACCCTGCGGGAGGAGAGTGGGCAGAATGGAAAGTTACCAGCTTAGGTCTGTCAGCAGTTTTGAGAAATGGCTGAGCCTCAGGCTCCCTATATATATATATATATTCATTCTACTGGTTCTGTTTCTTTAGAGAACCCTGACTAATACACCATACTATGGAGATTTCATTGGTGAATGTTCCCTATTGTGTCTAGAATGCCTTAACTAGCAACAGGTGTCTTGTCCTTCTGGCTATTACATTCTTTCTGGTCCCTCTTCCACTGTTCCCTGATCCGTAAGTGTAGAGGTTATAATCCAGATGTATCACACAGAGCTGGGCAACTCATAGTCACTTATTCTCTGCTTTTGACCAGTTATGGAATTTTTCAAAATATTTTATTACTTTTATTTTGAGTGTAAAGTGTACTGCTTGAATGCATGTAAGTTTACCCTTGTCATTCATTACCTAGGGAGTCGGAAGAAGGCATCAGGTGCCCTGGAACTGGAGTTGCAGATGGCTGTTAGCCACCAGGTGGGTGTTGAGAACTGAACACGGGTCCTCTGCAAGAGCAGTCAGTGCATCTCACCAGCCCAGTTAGAGAATTTTTAATAAGTCTCTGCTGCGAAAAGATTTTTTTTGATGATTGGTGATAGGTATACTTGTTTGTAAATAAAAGTATATGTATTTAGAATACAGTAAGAAATTACATTTGTCTAAGGAAGTGATAGAAGTTAGTTTTCTGTAGATCTATGACCTCCCAAGCCATGTGTTCTTGGCTTATGTTTACAATACCAATCATGAATTTCCCCCAATTGAGAAATCCTTACATTTAATTACACAGCTGTTGATTAGCCCCAAGGCAATGGTGTCAGTACTGCACCGATAGAGATACTTTGTGGGTCGGTTTGTTAAGGTTTGTAGTCTTTACAGATGGGAATAATCATTAATTGGTTTTCTACCTTGGAATTTGCATAGTATCTTTTGATACCATGAGAGCTAATCTTCAGGGAGGTGGCGACAGTTGCAGCTCAATTGGTCCTGACCCAATGTCAGAAGTATGTCCTGTCTTCCGCAATAGGGGCTTACTTTCAAGCTCTGGAAGGCAATCAAGGGCTGTGGCAATAGTCTATTTATTACTTGGGACATCTCTTGGACTACCTTGAACTAAAAATGGAAAGGAGGTTTTCTTTCCTGGCACTTTGATTTTTGTTATATAGCCTTCAGCTATCCACATGCACTCACATTTGTATGTATATTTTTCACATCACCTAAGCGTTATTTATCAATCTTTCCTCTCTGCTTCTGATTAGCCTGTTTCCTCCTTGTGCTGGATAGCTTTAGTGTCAACTTGACACACCTGGGTTGAGGGAGTCTCAATCGGGAAATTGCCTCTATTGGACTGGCCTGTGGCCATGTCTGTGGGGCATCATCTTGATTGTTGTGTGATGTGGGAGGGCCCAGCCCACTGTGGGTGGTGCCACCCCTGGGCAGGTGGGCCTGTTGCATAAGAAAGCAGGCTGAGCAGGGGCCAGGGGAGCAAGCCAGTAAGCAGCATTCCTCCATGGCCTGTGCTCCAGCTACTGCCTCCAGGTTCCTGCCCTGAGTTCCTACCTTGGGCTCCCTGATGAAAGCGACCTGGGAGATGTAAGACAAATAAACCCTTTCCTCCCCAAGTTGGTATTGGTCAGAGTATTTTGTCACAGCAATGAAGAACAAACTAGGACACTCCTCCTCAGTTAAATTAGCCCTATTTTTCCCATTTCCCCCTTGACAATTTCTTGAGCTCCTGCTTGTTCTCTCCTGCCCAGCCCTCCGTGGTTCCTTTCCATTTTTCGGGCTCCTGCGGCTACACCAGGATATATGCTCACATTTGGAACTAGGACCCACAAATGAGTGAGAACATGAATCACTTGTTTTTCTGGGTCTGGGTTACATCAGTTAACTAGTTCCACAGAAATGTCATGGTCCAAATTTCATGGTCACAGTTTTTTACCATTGAATAGAACTCCATTGTATAAATATGCCACATATTCAATACCCTTTCATCAGTTGAAGGATATCTGGGTTATTTCCATCTCCTAGCTATTGTGAAAACTGGACCAATAACATGGCTGATAAAATCTCTCCGCAGTAGGACATCGAGTCTTTTGGGCATATACCAAATAGTGGTATAGTTGGATCATGTGGTAAATCTATTTTTACTTTTTAAAGAGTTATTCACATTTGATTTCCATAGGGGCTGCACAAGTTTGCAATCCAACCAGCAATGAATAAGGTCCCCCTTTCCATAATCCTCTCCAGCATCTGTGCTCATCTGTTTTACTGATCTTAATCATTGGGGCAAGATGAAATCTTAAAGTAATTTTAATTTTCATTTTCCTAGTTACTAAGAATGTTGAACACTTTTTAAGGTATTTCGTAGCCATTTCTATTTCTTCTTTTGAGGGCTCTCTCTTCATATCTGTAGCCCACTTTTTAATTGGCTGATATGTTTTCCTAATTCTTTGTTTTGAGTTCTTTTTCAGACAGATAGCTGTCACAGATTCTCTCTCATCTGTAGATTTCCTCTTCACCCGATTGTGGTTTCCTTTGCTGTACAGAAGCACGTTAGTTAATGAGGTCTCAGTGGTCAATTGTTGGCCTTAGGTCCTGAGTGACTATTGACCATTTAGATAGTCCTTTCCTGCCCGTGTACCTTGTAGTTTACTGCCCACATTTTCTTCTAACAGTTTCAGTGTTTCAGGCTTCACACTGAGATCTTTGATTTATTTGAACTTGATTTTTCTGCAGGGTGATAGATATGGGTCATATTTAATCTTCTACATACAGAATTCCAGTTTTCCAAGAACCGCTTTTGAAAATACCGTCTTCCTTCCATTGCATATATCTTGGCATTTTCGGTATATACCACGTGTCTATAATTGTTTTCACTCATGTTTGGGTCTTCTATTTTGTTCCATGGATCTGCATGTCATTATTATCATCATCATTATTATTATTAATTATTATTGCCAGTAACATCTTTTTTTTCTCTAACTGTAACTCTGTAGTATAGTGTGAAATCTATTATGGCAATCCCTTCAGCATTTCTCTTTTTGCCAAGGGATTGTTTTGGCTATTCAGAGTTGCTTGTGGTTCCACATGAATTTTATGATTTTTTTTCTATTTTGATAAAAAATGTCATGGGCATTTTGATCACGATTCCATTGAACCTGTTAACTGCTTTTGGTAGGATGGTCATTTTTGCTATATTAATTCTCACAATCCATGAGCACTGAATGCCTTTTCATATGGTATCTTCCTTGATGTCTTTATTCAAAGATTTAAAGTTTTCATTATAGAACTTTTTAATGTCTTTGGTTAGGTTCATTCCTAGATACTTTTGAGGCTATATTGAATGGGACTATTTCTATGATCTCTTTCTCCAACTGCATATTATTGGTATATTACAGAGGCTAATACTTTCTGTAAATTTATTTTGTATCCCCTCATTTCAGTGAAAGTGTTGATGAATTCTAAAAGTTTTCTGGTCAGATTTTCTTGATCTCTTATAAATAAAATATATCAGGCTGGAGGAATGACTCAGCGGTTAAGAGCACTGACTGCTCTTGCAGAGGACCCAGGTACAATTCCCAGCACCCACATGGCGGCTACAAACCGTCCTTAACTCCAGTTCCAGGGAAATCCGAAGCCCTCTTCTGACCTCTGCGGCATTGCACAACATATAAATATATCATCTGTGAACAGGAACAATTGGCATCTTTTCCAATTATTACCCTTTAATTCTCTTTGTAATTGCTCTAGCTAGGTTTCAAGCATTATAATGAAAAGGAGTGTGAAAAGTGGACAGCCTTGTCTTATTCCTGATTTTAATGGGACTGCTTCAAAATTTTCTTCATTTAGAATGATGTTGGCTGTGTGTTTGTCAAATATAGCCTTAATTGTGTTGAGTATGTTACCTCTAGTTCAGTTCCCTTTGGAACTTTTATCGGAAAGACATGTTGGGATTTTCCAAAGTCTTTTTCAGCATATATTAAGGAGATCATGCAATTTTTTTTTTGTCTTTAAGTCAATTTATATGACTTATTACATTTATTGACTTACATAAACAGAACCATCAATGCATATCTGGAATAAAACCAACTTGAACATGGTGGATGATCTTTTTTTCAAGATATATTTCATGTTTAGTTTAAAAAGTGAATGATAAATCAAAAGTTGGAAATTCATTTCAGTTTATCATCCATGAAAAAAAGTGTTCTACGTAAAGTGGAGCCAAAATTTTGCTACACAGAGTTTCCAATCATTAGCCAGCCTTCTGAAGAAGAGAATAGAAATGCTAATGATGGTATTGTGAGTGGGGAAAGTTATCCATCCACTCTGAGATACGTGAATATCCAGTATTTTCTAGTTAATGTATATTTTTTGATATCCATCTTATATTATATCCAGCTGATCTTTCTGATATGTACATGTGTACAGATATTTAATTGAGAATCTTTACATCCATGTCCATCAGGAATATTGGCTCTCTCTCTTTCTCTCTCTCTCTCTCTCTCTCGCTCTCGCTCTTGCTCTCTCTTGCTCTGTCTGTCACTCTCTCTCTCTCTTGCTCTCGGTCTCATTGTAGATTAACCTACTTTGGGCTTGAGAGTAATAACGGCTTCATAGATGGAATTTGAGAATTTTCCCTCATTTCGATCTATCTTTTTGAATAATTTGAGCAAATAATTAGTTGTAGTTCTTTGAAGGTCTGATGAAGTTCAGTTGTGAGTTCATCTGGCCCTGTGCTTTTCTTAGAAGTATTTGTATTACTTGATCTCCTTATTTGTTATGAGCCTGTTTAGTCCTGGAGCAGGAAGATGTTAATAAAATGGGCCCAGTTTTCATTTTGTTTTGCTTTGCTTTGCTCTGCTTGAGACAAGGCTTACTATTTTTACCCATTAGGATAGACTGGTCTAGACCCCACAGTCCTCCTTTCTGAGTCTTCAAAGTGCTGGCATTAAAGGTATGCTTCACGAAGCCTGACTTATGGTTGTTTCTTTATCATCCATGAAATCATCTATTGGCCCCATTAGACAAGTGACTGGGTACAGCCTCAGGAGCGTGCAAGTCTGAGTTCCCTATTGTCTTTGCTTGGATGGAATGGGGATGAAGGCTGGGTTGGAGCCCGACTTTCCAACTGGGTACAGCCTCAGGAGCGTGCAAGTCTGAGTTCCCTATTGTCTTTGCTGACAACCAAATGGATGGAATTGGGATGAAGGCTGGGTTGGAGCCCGACTTTCCGGACTTTCCTGACTGTGGTGTTTGTACGCATTACTAGAGCTGTTGCTTACGTGTTTTCTGCTTTTCCAGGCTGCATTTGTAAATTAAAGTGGGCATTTGCTAAAGATTTTTAGATGCTATGCACATATGTTGATGTTTGCAGCCTAGCACACTTTTTAGCTCTAGGTTGGAATATACCAGACATAAGAAACCCAGGAACACACTCACAGGTCTGTTTGGGTTGTGAGATCCCTTGGATAGGCAAGCCTTCTTTATATTGTTCAGGCTTCTCATGTTTGCTTCATGTGTAATGTCCAGGGTGGTTAGCCCAAGGGATGGGTAACATATAGATATCAGCTGGCCACAGAAACAGGATTTCATTTTCTCATGCTTAGAATTACATTTCCTTTGAGCTAAAATACACTAGTCTTTCAAGTTTAATACCATTTGGTTTTCTGATATGCCTCTGTATCTCTTTTGGTTTACATTCTTTGACAAAAGTTGCTATTTTCCAAGTGCTATTTTGCAGTTTTTAATTTAATAGCAGTAAAAGAAGATCATTTTATAGAAAAAAATATTTTAAAAGTAAAAGCTATGAGAATATAGTAAAAATTTTGAAGCTATAGTTCAAATTACAGATTCAAAAGCAATGAACTCTTTGAAGTTCTTTCCTTCTGTCTGTGGTCACCAGAGGCTTAACTTTGTGAGGGAAGGTCAGTACATCCACAGAGAGTCTTAAATTGGGGTCTTAGCTGAGTGATGGTCAATAGGCCCATATACAGTCTCAAATTGGAAGCTTAGCTGTGTGAGGGTCAGGAGATGCTTAAAAAGTCTTGAACTCCAACTTAATTGTATGAGGGTCAGCAGTACCATGGAGAAAATTTGAACTAGAGGGCTACTTGACTGAGGGTCAGCAGGCCCATGGAGAGTCAAAATGGAGCTTAGCTTTCTAATGGTCAGCAAGCCCATGGCTGGATTGAGAAGGCTCAACTTATACCATCTTTTTTCCTCCCACTATGTCTCAAGATGAAAAGATCTATTGTCCTAAAACCTGTAGGTAGATGTCTGTCTCAGGACTATTGAAGATTGCTTTTTATTTTGCTGTCAGAAGTGTCAGGACACAAGTGTCCCCTGACAGTAATTTTTATAGTTTCTAATTTTCACTCCCTGGAAGACATGGCAGTTCTGAAACACTGAAGCTCAGCCTGGCCCATAAACTGCAAAGCTCTCATGAGCATGTGGCAAAAGCAGTGTTCACAGTAAAACTACACATTGATATCTGACCTGAAGCCCTCCACGGAGTGTCCTCATCACCCAAGGGTGAAGTTTCACAAGGGTATCTTTGATTAAGCCTTAAGATTAAAGAATATTTTAGTAGCTGGATAGCTCCCTGTTCACTGCATGTTTGAGAAGTCTAGAGGACATGT
The DNA here is from genome assembly GCF_000622305.1 of Nannospalax galili. NCBI lineage: Eukaryota > Metazoa > Chordata > Mammalia > Rodentia > Spalacidae > Nannospalax > Nannospalax galili. The sequence goes on along the minus strand of NW_008342003.1, from coordinate 1,574,688 downwards.
GTTCTTCCTTTTAAGGTGGCAGTAAATCAACTTCCCAAATGGCCTCCAGATTAATACTTTTGAGGAAAGCATTCGAATGGTGGGTTCTAGCAGCCAAAGAACTAATTGTCCATCCTCTGATCTTGCACACTATGACTGATTCTCCTTATATAATTTGGAAGAAGCAGACGACAGTCCAACCCGTCACTGCCGCTCTAGGTCAATCCAAGTATTTTCTGAAAAAAAGCCACTGCTGTTAGCAATTTTTTGCACTTGGTTATGCACAGATTTTTAATACATTAGCTATATGCTTCTACAGAAAGGTGTTTTATATTTTGGTGTATATTTCAAAAATATCTTTTCTCAAAACTCTGACTATTAAATCAAATGAAGGGACATATAAGATTAAATGGACGTTGATGGTGCTCTGAGAGGAAAATATTTTAGTGGGTTTTTCCAATTTACTAAAAAGACATTTATTGCCAGGCGTGGTGGCGCACACCTTTAATCCCAGCACTTGGGAGGCAGAAGCATGCAGATCCCCTAGAGTTCGAGGCCAGCCTGGTCTACATAGTGAGTTCCAGGACAGCTGGGGCTACAGGGAGACCCTGTCTCAAAAAGACCGAAAAAAAGACATTTATTATTCTGTTTCAAATACATGTAATATTTATTTAAGTCTTCTTCTGTCTCTAGTCAAAGACTTATTTTTAGTTAATTATTTTTTATTGAAACATAATATTTGTATAGCAGGGGAAATATAATTAACAATGCATTGTAGATCTCAAAATGACAGTTTTAGCTAAACTTTTTATGCTAACCCTTTTCATGGGCTGGGATGCCAATTATAATGACAAATTTGTACAGTCCCCACAGGTTGCCTCTTGGACATCCAAGAAGAACCTAAAGCTGAAGGGTTTCGTTCCTTGTTTTCTGGAAAAGCAATCTGTAATCTACATTTTCTCAAAGTCTTATGTTGGTTCATATTTTGCCACTCACCGTTTCCTGCAGGAAGGTTTCCCCAGTGCCTCACATAGTTTCTTTCCTCTCTTATCACATGCAGTCAGGTTTCACATAACAACAGGAATACAGTCCAAGAAATGCACTTACGGGTGATTTTGTCGTTTTGGAAATATTTTATGCTTTGCTTTTTGAAAGCTAAGGTGGACAAAATGTTAGAGTATTATAATCTCAGAAGACCACCATTGTTTGCACAAGGCAGAGACCACCATAGTCTACACAGTCTGTGATTATCCAGAATGTGATGATCGTGCACAAAACCAAACATTCTCCTGTGCAGCCAACCACAGTTCTCCCTAGTCGAAGTGCTACATCCTAATCTCCTGGAAGGATCATCTCCAACAAAGATTTTTGGCATACACTAGGTACAGAATAAATATTTTTTGAAAAAAATGAAGTATCTATCTAAAGATTTATATCAAAAATTGGAGAGATGACTCAGCAGTTAAGAGTGCATGCTGCTCTTGCAGATTATCCAAGTTCATCCAAGTTCAGTTACAAGCACCCGTGTATGGCAGCTCATAACCACTGTGGGATTTTACACTCTTCTGTCCTCCTCAGGTACTGCACTAACACGCACATTACCCTACACAAACACACAAACACACACACACATACACACACACACATAGACACAATCTAAAATAATATAAACCTTTTTTTAAAATGCATGCTAAATTTTCAGTCTGTCATAGAGTATTCCTTCTACATTACATTTATAGTCTGTACATATCTTTTCCTGATGTAAAAGGAATCAGGCTGGTGAGATGGTTCAGATGGTATAGACACTTGGCACCCAAGCTGAGTGACCTAAGTTTGATCATTGAACCCGTGAAAAGATTTAAGGAAAGAACCAACTCTACAAAGATTTCCTCTGACCTCCAGATGCATGCTGGGGTATGTGTGCCTCCCCTAAACAAATTAATAACAATAATTAATAACCAGTAATAACAAAAGGAAAATACAATTTCAATGAAATATTAAACTACTGATCAAGATTTTTGTTTGTTAATGTAAGTCCACCTCTTTTTGCTTTGTTAGACATAGACACATGAGAAATACATTTATGTTTTATTTTCCAGGTTTGCCCTAAAGAGTAGCTATAGTTCAATTTCTTGCACACTGAAGAACATACAAGAGAACTTTACATAAGTTAGCACTATGTCCCACTTAGAAATGAAGATCTTGGATACATTTATTTCTGGATGTGTAGCACATGTTCTGTTTGGTCCCATGAAACCACTGAGCTAAAGCTGGATAACTTCACAGTGTAGCCACAGTAACAAAAAAGTGGGGAGAATGAGACCCTGTTATCACTGTCATGAGGATTCAAAGAACATATACGGCTAAGTAGTCCACATCAGTTGCCAAAAGTTCTTTACTTCTAATGAGAAGGAAAAAGAATAGAAAAAGTGAGAAGCATTATGCTGTGATTTAATAATAATCTATTATATAATCTCAGAAGTTTTATCAAAGAACACATGAACCTCAACGACATAGGGGACAGTTTCAGATACTCTGAAGATCACAAACCCCCCTGACCTTGAACAGCTTCAAATTCAGAAAGGTGGCAGCTCATCTTCACAGTGTGAAAGTACTGCCTGGTGTGGACAGGAAATTCTGAATACATAGTCCTTCCTGAAATCTCTCCGTCAGCACTGCCTGGTTCCTGGTCAGGAAAACAGTTTGTCAGTCCCTATCTAAAAGGAGATAATGACAGATGAGGAGAGAAAGAGGCAATTGGAAGAGGGTTTGGAGCAGAGCTAAAGGATGAGACTGTGCCACTCATCAGAAGACTTTATTGAAAGAAGACTCCAGGGACCTGAGCTGCAGAACAAATACCATTAGAGAGGGGAGTCTTGGCTCTCCCTGGCAGTGGGCAGTGAGGTAGTGGCACAGCAGCCATGCCTGGGCTGTGACCAAGATCACTCTGCCACCAATGATGACCTGGACCTAAAGACAACCTATGATGACACATGATGATGGGTCTGCTCTCCCTGCTGAGAAAGCAGAAGGGTTGGCTGACTTCCAACTATCAAGCTGGTCGATTATAATGATGCCCCTGAGTAAACAACTGATTGTCTGCTCCAGTGTGAAATTCTATTGTGTTTGCTCCTTGGAGCATACTGAGGGCAGATGATCCTCTGCGTATTAAGCAAGTATCTGTTACCCTAAAGAGTAATGTGACCTTGACAGCCAAACCTGGGGATTCTTTCCAGTCTATCCTCACTATAACCTTCAGTACGTGGTTATTTCTCAGTCATCTATTCCATGTGTATTCACTCGTCTGTGGTCTTTTTATCTATATGAAAGTGTGTGCTGGGACGAAGCCTTAACAAGCGTTCAGACTCCACAAGCGCTGAGGGAGGTCCCCATTCTTTCAGTACCTTGTACAGTGTTTCATAGGTTTTCACTTTTATCTGGCTGAAAACTCCAATAGTTAAAAAGAAGTACATCTCCCTGGAAGCCATCCCAGAGTCAGGGTTTCCCTTCGGAGGGAATATCGCTTTCTGAAAAAGTTGTTCTGAGCATACCCTTCCCAAGGAATGAGGAAACAGTCAGAAAAGCAAAGCAAGGCACCCCTCGCCTGTTGTCTCACGCTTCTTTTCCTGATTTACTTGTGATAATTCACAAATGGGAGGATAGAGCCCAGCCGTGAAGTGATTGCCTGCATCCTCCTCCTAAGCTCTCCATCCCTATTAAATCCAGGAAGCCTGTGGACCCTAACCCTGGATTTTTCCCAAATCTCACCTTGTTGCTATAATTTTAAGAACTCTAAAAGTTCAATAATATAATTAATTTTTTTTCAACTGGAGAAGTCAGGTTTGTTTCTTTGCCTAAGGTCACCTCACACCTCACACACTATTTCAATGAGACGCAATGACCTCAGAACATGGCATGATCACGGGTACCTAAAGCCCTGGAGTGCAAAGGCAATTTTGAATTGTAAAAGAGTGTGACTGCCAGGTCTGAATAAGATGGTCCAGTCATGAAAGACACTAAGACACACTTGACAGTCGGGACAGCCCTGAGCCAGAAAGGAATGTAACCAAACAGGCAGCCCAGCATAACAGGAAAATAAGCGCCCTGTGAAGAACTTCGGCCAACTGCAGTCAGAGAACATGAGTTCACACAGGGAAACATTCAGGGTGAAGGGGTCCACACACCATGAACCACAGCTAAGGTATAACTGGAAACAAACCTCATTTCCAAAACTCTGCTGGTGTTTCCATATATTATGGTGGAAAAGACACAGGCTGTCAAAAAACATGAAGATTCTGCTTTTTGTAAGATTCCTCGTATCAAGGCACTTTTTGCTCCTCAAATTAAAAAGAAGTTTTAGAAAGAGATGCTTTCATTTTATTAGAGAATGTGCCACCCTATCACCAGGTATTAACTGAGTACTTGGTAAGCACAAGCCATTTTCCCATCAGAATCTGAAAATTGAATTTTATATAAGAATGCCAGTAAATTTACTATAAGTTGATTGAACATAACTCACGCTTTGCATTTCCAGTAAACTGTATTTTCCCATGCCAGGATTTATTTACTGTCTCTTAAAGGTAACTTCAGAGTTAATATCCCTGGAAAACAGGTAAAGTTATTCTTGGTAAAGCCTAAACAACATATGATGGGCAAGTTGGGTCCAGTGGATGAACACTTGAGTTACCCTGAAGAGTCACATAAAATTATAAATAAGCTCTGTTTGAAAAGAAGATCTTTAGTAGTTTTTTTGTTTGTTTGTTTGTTTTTGTTTATTTGTTTTTACAAGACAGTAGACTTAACACATGGAAAACTTAAGTGTTTACTATGGACCAGAAATCATCATTTCCTTATGGTATTCTTTGAAAAATCGCAAATAATTCATTAAAAAGTTTACAGGAATTGGTTACTTTTTGATTTATTTATTTCATATGTATTTGTATGATTTGTATGAGTTTTGTTTACGTGTATGTAGGTATACCATGTGTATAACTGTCATGGAGGCCAGAAGAGGGCATCAGATCTACTGGAACGGTAGTTATAGAGCGTTGTTAACCACCATGTGAGTGCTATGAACCAAACCTGGATCCTCTGTAAGAACACACAGTGCTCTTAACCCCTGAACCATCTGTCAAGCCCTGGAAATTGATGACCTTTTTAAGAGTGCAGCATTTTAACAAGTGCTAGAGTCTAAAAGTGAGAATGCACTAAGTATGTTGAATGGACACACAAGCAGATGGAACCCTAGAGAAGTTGATTTCTAGAAGTGTTCAGCAGTTGATCCATCAGAGAGAAAGCTTCTGAAACATGCCACAAGGATCTCAGACCAGGATCCAGGTTGATTTTGTGTGCATGTGTGTGTGTGTGTGCGTGTGTGTGTGTGTGTGTGTGTGTGTGTGTGTGTGTCTATATGTGTGTATGCCAAGTGTGGTGGCACACGCCTTTAGTCTCAGCACTAGGGAGGCAGAGGCAGGTGAATCTCTGTGAGTTCAAGGCCAGTCTGGTCTACATAAATGAGTTCAAAGCCAACTGGGGCTACAGGGAGACCGTGTCTCTTGAAAAAAATAATAAAAAAGACCAAAAAAAGAAACAAAACTCCAAAATTCTATACGTGTTCATACCAGGTATGTATAGGCACCCATAGAGCCAGAAAAGGGCATCTGATCCCCTGAAGCTGGAGTTACATGTGGTTTTGTTCTACCAGTCATGGGTACTGGGGATACTACTCAGGTCTGCAAGAGCCACAAGCACCATGACCACTGAGCCATCTCTAGCACCCATGGCTGTTCCCACACGTTGTTTTCGCCGGGCCCTGTCTCTGCTCCATCCTGGACTCCCTCACTGCTGGTCTTCCCTCTCACCCACACCTGTTTCACTCCCCTCCTCACCCACCTTCTCCAAAGTCTAGTTTCCAGTTTCCTCTCATTCTTAACCTACATGTGCTCTCAGCCACATACATACACATGTATAAAAACAAGAAACCTGAATCCACATGTGACAGAACTTTGTAGCTGGGTGGTACAGTGGCAGTTCTATCTTTATACCTTTGAGAAATCACACAGTTTCCACAGTGTCTTCAACAGCTCTGCTCCCACAGCCGTGAACAGGGCTCCTATTTTCCCAGCAGCCTCATCAGCATTTGCTGTCATTTATTTTCTTTCTAATTTTTGCTCTTATAAATTTGAGATTCATTTATTTCATAATCTAATCCTGGCATTGCTCCTCATAAAATCTTAGAATAACACTATATCTCTAAAGAAAGGTTCATACTCCTAACCTCCTTCATCTCCAATGCCTCACAGATTCTGTCACATAGCAGATGCTCAGTAAACATGTTTTTAATTAATGATGGATAAGTGGACAGATTGCATATGGTTGAAGATATCTGAGACATGTGTGGATGACAGAGTTTAGGGAATTCCAGTTAAAAGAAATGTGCTCAGATGCTTCATTTGGATACTAAGTGTAAGAACCCTGCCAGTTCCCAGTAATCCAAGTCTATGAGAGGAGAATGGCTTCACAAACATCAGCACACCTTTAACAAAGGCAGACAATATTTGCATACCAAAACATCAAGCTATGTGTATGATGTGAGAATAAGATAAAGCTCAGGGGACTTGGCTGATCCACTGTGCATTTGCTTAAGGAAAACAGGAGGAAGAGATAAAGGAAAGAGTTCAAAGAGAGTTTGAGCAAAGGAAGAAAATAAAATGTTGTTTGATAAGACAGCTTTCTGTTTTTCCACTCAACATATTTCAAAAATGTAGAATTAAAGTGTTTAATATAATGCTGTTTTACTTGAAATTTTGTTCCTCATTAAATTTCTGCAGAGTTAAACTTCTTAAAAAGTATTTCAATACAAATAGGCAATTAAATGTTATCTCTTAAAATCATGTTTCACAGTATCTTGGAGTCAGACACTTCCTTGTATAATTTTTTTTAAAGATAGCAACCCTCTGCTCCCCACTCCACAATACTCCTGGGGAATCTGTACATTTCCATAATTTGTGGAATGAATATGCAGAGTTAAGATCATTGCCTTAGAGCTGCTAAATGTAAGTTTTGCTACATGGAAGTGAGGGGAAAACAAAGGGGATGTCAGACTTGGTCTAGCTGAGCTCTGTCTACCATCTTGCTTTTTAGATTAGGTAAAAGAGTTCATCACCAGGCAGGTCTCCATGAAGAAAGCAAGCAGAGACACAAAACTCAAGCATTTCAAAACTTCACTGCTGAGCAAATAACCTTTCTCTGTTTCTCTTCCCTTTTTCTTAATGTTTTGGGGCAAAGACAGCAGTACCAAAATATGAACCTACGTAGGACGTGAAAGGTACTGCTAAATATGTGACTCACAGGACTGTGAAAAATAATTGGTTACATGACTAAGGTCATCTACTGCTCTCCTAAAATAACGTATGGTGTCTCTGCTTGTGAACTGGTATGCTTAGATTCATGAATTTCCATTATTTCTTTTGCGTATTTATTTTAAATTTATTTTTAATTTTTTTTTAGAATTTCATACATCATGTATTTCCATCTTTCTACCTCTTCCTCTACACTCCCCAAATCCTAGGTCTCCCCATCTTGAGTTCATGGCTTCTCCTTCTATAATTATTATTGTTAAATACACACATGTAACATATATGCACATATGTATTTACAACCTTCTGAGTCCATGTAGTGGTGCTTGTGTCTACCTGTGTTTCGGGCTGACCTTGGGAATGGATAACCTATCAGGGAGCTCATTCCTGAAGGAAACTGATCCTTCTTTCTGCTGCCAGTAACTGATGCAGTTCTTCATCTAGGAGTAAAATCTTGAAAATTTCTCCCACAGCCATTGGCTTGTGTATTGGAAAGGCCATTTTTCATGGCTTGTTTAGGCAACCGTGATGTTGAGATTTTAACGTGTGCAGTATCTGTCACTCAGTTTCTCAAAGCAGACATCCTGGTTCTCCTCCTCTTTTGCGATATTCCCTGAGCCTTGGTGAAGGGTACCAGAGGAAATGTTCTCAAGATCTTTTATATCCTGTACATTCTTTGATAATCTTTCTAATGAGTTTTGTGGATGGGATTTTTAAACGGGTGCTATTTGTCTTTCAGTAAATATGTACATTGAAATTGTAAAGACTGGATGGAGAGATGGCTCAACAGTTAAAAGCACTGCCTGCTCTTGCAGAGGACCCAAGTTTGATTTCCAGCACCCACATGGTGGCTAACAACCATCCGTAACTCCAGTTCCAGGAGACACAACGCCTGCTTCTGATCTCCATGGGTATCACATAACAAGAGTTTACTTACACATATGCAGGCAATACATCCATGCACATAAACTAAAAAATAGTGAATACAATATTTTAAAATTATAACGATGACTGTCCACCAGAGATACTGTGAACTTCCTTAGTCAATAAGCAGTACCAAGAAGAGCCAGAAGGAATGGAGAATATTTTGGTTATACTATGGGATGTAACTGAGGTGTTTGCCTGCAACTGATGCTTCTTTAGTTTGGTTTTATAACCTTTAGGATTTTTATCCTTGTCAAATAGCATATGTCCTCATTTATAAAAGGAAGTTGTCCACAGGGTTCTTAATGAAAATAAGTAGACCCCAGGTGCAGACCTTCCAACAAGCAAGTCAAAGTCCAGCTAAGTTGGAAGGTTTTATATTATTGTTTCAATTTCCTCATTTGTTATGAGTCTGTTTAAGCCATTGATTGACTCTTGATTTAGATTTTGTGGTTTCAGTGAATTTAGAAATTCATTCATTTATTTGATGTTTTCCAACTTAATAGAATGTAGGTTTTTAAAGTATTAACATTCTGAGTGTTTTTGGTGTCTGTTGGGATGTTTCCCCTTTCATCTCAGATTATATTGATTTGGATTTGCTGTTTCTTTCTTACGGTTAAAAGGGCTAAGTGTCTGTTTATCTTATCTTCTCAGAGAACCAGATCTTAGATTCATTTTATGATAGTGGGGTTTTGTGTAGTGATCTGTGGTTACAGTCCTGTGGTGCTCTTTTTATGAAATTCAGTGCACCACTTGTTTGTTGCATTTATGTCCATGATCATGACATCTTCTTAGTCAATTGTTCCTTTGATTAGAACGAAGTAACTTTCTTTAACTCTTATGATAACTTTTAATTTGAAGACTACTTTGTCAGATGTTAGAATTGTAACAACTTTTTGTTTCTTAGTGTTATTTTCCTGGAATATTTTTCCATCCTTTTACCTTACAGTAATGCCTTTATTTCTTAATCCATTCTATTAGCCTGAGTCTTTTGACTGGGGAGTTGAGGCCATTGACATTTAAGTTATTATTGAAAGATGTGTACTGGTTACTGTCATTTTAATTTCTGTTTGTGTTCTTGGTCCTATTTTGTGTTTCCATATGAATACCTTTTTTTTCTTGTTACTCCTATCTTCAGTTCTTTGTATTGCACTGAGTATTCTCTGCAGGGCTGAATTGGTTGACAAGAAATCTTTCAATCTGTTCACGTCATGGAAGATTTTTCTTTCCCCTTCAAATATAATAGGCATTTTATTTGGTCTTGAGCCTGTGGGACCCAGGGAATGGAATGTGGTGGTTTGAATGAGAATGCCCACATAGGCTCCAAGAATTTTGACATTTAAAAAAATATTTTATTTTTATTATTTTTATTTTATGTCTATGAGTGTATTGCCTTCAGGTGTGTAAGTACACCCATGTCATGCAATGCTCATGGAAGTCAGAAGAGGGTGTCGGATCCCCTGGAACTGGAGTTATGGACAGTTAGCCACCATGTGAATGCTGGGAATCAAGCCTGGGTCCTCTGCCAGAGCAACCAGTGCTCTTGACTGCTGAGCAATCATTGTAGCCCTAAGACATTTTGTCTCCCGTTGGTGGTGCTGTTTTGGGAGGTGTTAGGAGTGTGACCTTTGGGAGGTGTTAGGAGTGTGACCTTGGGAGGTGTTAGGAGTGTGACCTTGGGAGGGTTAGGAGTGTGACCTTGGGAGGTGTTAGGAGTGTGACCTTGGGAGGTGTTAGGAGTATGACCTTGCTGGAGGAAACTCTTTACTGCAGGTGGGCCTTGAGGTTCTTAGCCTTGCCTGCTTTGCAGTATCTTTCTCCTTGAGGGCCTGCTCCAAGGTATGACCTCCTGGCTTCCTGCTCCAGCCACTTTTGCCACCATTATGGACTCTTACCCCTAGAACAGAAAGCTCAAATAAACTTCCTTCTATAAGTTCCCTTGCTCATGGTGTTTTATCACAGCAACAGAAAAATAACTAATACTTATGGGTATAACAATAGGTCATTAAGAACTAGTTTAATATGATAATTATTTAACAAAAAAACTAGTATTAGGTTCTTCCCTATGTACTGTGATCTGTTTAGCCTCAGATTCCCAAGCATGATATCATTGTCATTTATGGGCTTCATCTTAGGAAGTGGATCTTAAATCCAATTAAAGAGCAGATGTTCTTCCACAATATTTGTTCGATTATCACATCAGTGGGTATATCTTCCCAGGCCAGCTGTTATTGTGGTTCACAGGATTCACAGCTGAGTAAGGATGATGATTGTTTCCATCCCGCAGCATAAATAGCACCTTCCAGAACTATGGACAGTAGCCGGTATAGATGAGTCTCGAAGTCAGCACCAGCTTTATCTCTCCTGTTTATTCTACAGTTCATGTATGTGTTCAGCAATAGGCTCTTATCACCCTGCTTTGGTGAGGAACCAAGAGCAGAGACAATGGTCAGTATTATTTGAGGGTCTATGAGGGCCCTGGTAAACAGCTTCTACAGAGGGAGTTCATTTACATTATTGAAATTTATTTTAAGCCTATGATATCTAGAAAGGACAATGTCAGCCTGATACAGGATAACTCTATAATCATTTTTGTGATGTTTACATATATGCATTAATAAGTTTATAGAGTGGTAGGTTTCCATCTGACTTTCTAAGGCTTTTTTATGTCATTTATTCCTCTGTACATCCCCCTCTCTGCCATTCCATCCCCCATGTGGCTTAACATCCCCAGTCTAATGCTCCTCTTTCTCCATTCAGATAACAACATTCTATCATGCGTCTCATAGAAGTAACTTGGGAGTGTTCCTTTATTTTCCATTTTATGGAAGAATAGGAGGATTATAGGTATTAGTTGTTTGAAGTTTTGGTAGAATTCTATACTGCATTCATTGGTTCTGGACTTTATTTAGTTGGGAGTTTTTTAATTACTCTATCTCATCAGTTGCTATGGGTATTTTTAGATTATTTATGTCATTTTGATTTACTTTTGGTAGGCCATACATTTCTACAGTTATTTATTTCTCTTAGTTTTGTGGAATATAGATTTTTAAAATATGTTCTTAGGATTTTTGAATTAGCTCTTGGTCTGTTGTAATTTTTCCCTTTTGATTTCTGAGTTTGTCTACTTGGGTCAACTCTGTTTTGGTTAATTTGAATAAAGGTGTGTTAATCTTGTTAACCTTTTCGAAGAGCCAACTCTTAGCCTCAGTGACTCTTTTCATAATTTATTTTTTGTTTCTATTTCATTAATTTCAGCCTTAATTTCATTTAGCTCTTCCTAGTTACTCTTTTAAACTGTTGTTTGTTCTTGGTTTTCAAAAGCTTTTGGGTGTATCATTAGTTTATATATATGAGGTGTTTCTAATTTTCTGGTGCAGGCACATAATGGTATAAATGTTCCCTGTAGGACTGTTTTTATTGTGTTCCAAAGGTTTTGGTAAGTTGTGTTTTCATTTTTGTTCAATTGTCATAAAGTTTTTCTTTCCTTCTTGATTTCTCCCACAAATCACATTCCTATTCAGGAATGTGTTTTCAGCTCCCATGAGTTGTGTGCTGTTCCCATTTTTACTGTTGTTGATATCTAGCTTTATTGTTTTGTGGTTGGATAGGATACAAGATAATAATTCAGTTTTCATGAATTTCTGAAGACTTGCTTTGTGCCCTAATATGTGGTCAGTTCTAAAGAAAGTTCTATGGCCTGCTGAGAAGAAGGTATACTTTTGGTATTTGGATGGAATGTTCCATAGATGTCTATAATGTCCTTTCGATTTATGGTCTCATTTACATCCATGGCTTTTATATTTAACTTTTGGCTGGTTTACCCATTGGTCAACAGCAGGAGTTTGAAGTTAGCCACTATCACTGTGTTGGAGTCAATGTGAGGTTTTAGCTCCAACCAAGTTTTTCTGTTAAATGAAGTTGGATGTCCCTATGTGAGGTGCATAAGTGCATAAGTTCAGGGTTGTAATTTCTTGTTGGTGGATTTTTTTTCCTTTAATGAGTATGAAGTGGCCTTCCTGCCTCATCTGACTAGTTTTAGTTTGAAGTCTAATTTTTGGGTATTAGAATATCTACAAACTGACTGCTTCTTATTCCTTTTGCTTAGAATATCTTTTATCTCCTTTTACCTGAAGGTAGTACTGGTCACTGCTAGTGAGATGCATTTCTTGGAGGCAGCAAATGATGGATCCTGTTTTCTAATCCAACTGATAGTCTGCAACTTTTTACTGGGTAGTTGAACCACTAATATTGAATGTTTATTTATTTCTTTTATGTTGGTGTTGAGGTACTGTTTTCTTAGACATCTTTTGGTTATCTATTCTGGAGTAATTTATTGGTGTGTCCCTTTCAGAAAGTTTAATCTTACCTTCTGAGCAAAGTATTCTTCAAGGCTGGTTTTGTGGTCATAAATTCCTTAAATATGTTTTTTTTTTTATAATGGAAAGTTTTTTCTTTCTCTTTCAGTTACAACTGATAGTTTTTTATGGGTATAGTAATCTGGGCTTGATTCTGTATTCTTTCATGACTTGGATGACACTGGTCCATTCCCTTCTGGCTTTCATAGTCTCCATTGGAAAGTCGGCTGTTATTTTGATGGGTGTCCCTATGTGTGGCTTGAGTTTCTCACATTTTTCAGTATCTTTGCTGCTGTTGTTGCTCTTCTCTGCATTTAGTATTTTGACTATTATATAAAGGGGGGATTTCCTTTCTGGTCTTGTCTACTTTGTGTTCTGTATGTCTCTTGTACATTGATAGGCACCTTTTTCCCCAGGTTTGGGAAATTTTCCTCTATAAATTTAGCACAAATGTTTTCTGCACCTTTGGCCAGGTTTTCTTCTCATACTTCCTAGCCTACGAGCTGTTTAGTCTTTTCACAGAGGTCTTAAATATTCCATTCCTGGCTTATTTTAGGTTTGCTTTTTTTTATTGAGTGATCCATTTCCCACAGCTTATCTTCAAGATCTGCTATTTCCTGTCTCATCTCCACCACTTCCTTTTGACTTCTTTCCTCTAAGCTCTTTGGTTGAGTTCCTGAGTTTTGATTTCTAACATTATTTCATACTGCCTTTTTTCAGACATTCTATCTCTTCATTGAATCCTACTTTCATATTTTGAATTGCTTTAGTTATTTTCAGTGTTCATTCCATTTTTATCCATAGACTCATTTTATTCCTTGAACATTTTTATCATTGCTACTTTGAAATTACTGTCTTGTGCATCTACTGGTTGTCATTCTCAGGAAATATTGTAATGGAGTTGCTGACTTCTGTACTAGCCATATTATCTTGATTATCCATGTTCATTACTGGGTTTTTTGCTGAGGCCTGGGCATTTGTACTTCTGTGGTGCTGTGTCTTGATATGGGTAAGTGATTTCCTCCTTGTTGAATATTGATTTTTATCATGTTTGTTCCTTCTACCTCTCATCGGGTTATGGCCCAGTTATGTCACACTTGGTGTGCAGTTTGGAGGCTACTTTATGTTTATGTACAATTTGGATGAAAGTAAAGGCCTCAGTCAGCTAGAAATAGGTGCAACTTTGGAGTTATTTCAGGATTGACTGTGTAAGACCTTGTTTGGATGAAACTGCTGCAGGATCAAGTTAGCTGGTAGGTTAAGAATGGGAGTTAACATGTCTGTGGTGAGCAGAACACAGATGGTGGGTGCGGAGAAATGTTGGGGATCAATTTCCAAATTCAAGCCTGGGATGGAGGCAGATCCCATAATTTCAAGCTGGGCTGACAGCTGAGAGCTGAGGATGCAGAGATTTGCTCACTCTGCTAAGAATAGGTGCACAACAACCAAGGATAGTCTACGATCCCTGTGACCCAGGAAAGTCTGAGAGCTAAGATGGTGGGGTGCTGGGGGAATCCTGTCTTCCTTTTATTCTCCTGCCATGCATTGACTAATAAACAAATACATAGAGATAGATAAATAAATAGATACTCGATAGAAATGATAGATGGCCAATATATAAATAATACATACATAATAGATATAGGATGCCTAGATACATAGATGAATAAATGATGGAAAATTAGACAATAGATATATGATAGATAATAGATAAGTAGACAGTAGAGTTAGATAGATGGTAGATAAATGATAGATTAATAGATCACAGATAAAGAGACACATGACAGACAATGATAAT
>NW_008342003.1:1555575-1560074 GCF_000622305.1 Nannospalax galili | reverse complement strand
GATGATAGATAGATAGATAGATAGATGATAGATAGATAGATAGATAGAGATGAGAGATGATAGATAGATGATAGATGATAGATAGATAGATGATAGAGACGATAGATAGATAGATAATAGAGATATATACAGTCAAATGTCCCCAAATGTGCTTCAGTTTGTGTGGTGGTTTGAATTAGAATTTTTCCCATAGGTTTTACATATTTGGAAATTTTGTTCCTAGTTAGTGACACTGTTTTGGGAGGTTTCAGGAAGTGCGGGAGATGACAGATAGGTAGATAGATGATAGATAGATGATAGATGATGATAGACAAACAGATAGATGATAGATAGATAGATAGACAGATGATAGATAGATTAGATAGATGATGATAGATAGACAGATAGATAGATAGATAGCAGATAGATGGATAGGTAGATGATATATAGATGATAGAGGATAGATAGATGATAGATGATAGATAGTAGATAGATAGATAGATAGATGATAGATAGATAGATAGGATAGATAGATAGATAGATAGATAGATAGATGATAGATAAGTAGATAGATGATTGAGATTGATCTACAATAGATAGATTAGGTATATAGATGATAGACAGATAAATAAATAGATGTTAGTAATACAATAGGTATTAGGTACATTAATATAATTGAAAGACAGAGATGGAGTGAATATAGATAGGTGATAGATACACAATGCCATATGGATAAATACATAGATATCCACAGATAAGTAGATTGATAGATGATAGATATGACACAGGACATAGACAGTGACTCATTTTAGTTTGTCCCTTTTTAAGAGGAAGAGATCAGAGTGTATGGTCCCCCTATAACCAAAAGTTTCTTGACTATGTCTCCAGTGTAGGGAAAGTATTTCTTTTATTCTTGTTAGACCACTCTATCTCTTCTAAGTCAATTTTATACCTCTTCTAATTCAATAAAACACTCCAGAAAATTTTTTATGAGACAGTTAACTTTTTCTTCTATTGAGAAATGAATTTATTTTCATTGCCTATGTTAGCATTATTAAACTTTATTTCACTACAATATGAAATTTGTAAAATTTCAAAAATTATAAAATTTAAAAATTGTAAAATTATAAAATTTTTTCTTTGAATACACATAGCAAGTATATCACTTTAAATCAGAAAGAGGTCTAGCAATTTGTTATTGTAAGCAAAATCTTATTCGTTTCAGTGAGCATTCCTTCCTGGGGGTCTGATGCTCTCGTTTTATGAGACATTCTTCAAGTGGCAGAATCTTCCTTAAATGAGTAAAGTTCATAGTCAAAATGAAATAATGTAGTAGTTTAATTTTTTAATTTTTTTTAATTTTATGTGTATTTGTATATTGCCTGCATGTATGTAAATGCAGCCATGTCATGCAATGCCTGCAGAAGACAGAAGAGGCTGTTGGATCCCCTGGAACTGGAGTTACGGACAGTTGTTAGCTGCCACGTGGATGCTGGGATTGGAACCTGTGTCTTCTGCAAGAACAGCCAGTGTCTTAACCTCTGAACCATCTCTCCAGCCCAGTAGTTTGATTTTAAAATCAGTTGCTGTATCTGAGGTGTTTACAGGATCTAAACGATTCTCTGGGCTGAGTAGTCAAAATCCTGTGTGTTCCTAGCTGTTCCTCCCATAGAGAATATATAACAGGCTTTTTTTCCCCCAGCACTCTGGGGCAAGTGGGCACATACATAGAATCATTCCTAATTCCTGCCCAACATCTTTAGTGATACATTTGGGAACCAGAAAGCCATCACAGCTGACATGCTCCTGCACCTGTGGGCAGCTGCTCATTCTTCCACCATGATAAAATTGAGGGCGGGGCTGTGCTCTCGCCTTTGGCTACATCTCACTCCATGTTTTCCTACTGTGTTTACTGAGGATGGCATGAAGCACCAACACATAATTCATTTTGCTGATTGTATCCAGGAGACCACTGGGAAGATGGCTCCAAACTGTGAATCGTAATACAGGTGGTTGGTGTCAATGAGTTTTAAAGAAGGCACATTGAGGCAACAGCCACGGTAACGAGAGGAAGCTTCTGCCTTTCTGGGCTGATGATACAACAGGTGGAGGCTGTAAGAGTTGAGCCTGGAAGCTGAGTCTTTGCTGAGAGGGGGTCAGATCTTCACGGGATGGATGCTGCCTGGCTGCTGCTCTTCTCTTGGGTGAGAGCATGAGAGGAACCTGAGAGTTGCACATGCTGCTGCTAGATCAGGGCAGACACAATGGTTCAGGTGATGGAGACAGCAACCACACAAGAATGCTGCTTCCTCAGTCCCCTCAGGTCTCAGTGTGGTGCCTTCAGGAGACCGACCACGGAGGAACACCATCTTCAGACTCCCATGATCACCAAGCACTGTGCAGAAGGTGAACTCTGATCAGAAACAGGTTAATATCTCTCACCCCAAAATTTTGTGCAAAATGTAGATGTTTTAGGGGAAAAGACTTTTAAAAATGCTCACATTGGATTAGTACGTAGACAGTGAGTCTTGAGGAAAATTAAAACATTATGCTTCTGAAAGCCTTGCACAAAGTGTTTCAAACACTAACCTCAAGAGTTCCCAAGTGTGCATTATTAACGCTCTTTTTATCTATTAAAAAAGTAGGCAAGATAAGATGCAGGTGATTTCAGTCAGTCCCTGAGCAGATGTGTTTGTCACTGAGCAATGGTCATGGTCTTTTCATTCTTCTCAGTCAGCAGAGCCAAGAGCTGTTCAGTCTCAGTCAACTCCAACAAATCATTGCTAACCTGTCTCTCTCTGGACAACACTTTTTCCAGGATAGAACCCATGAGCATTGCCTGAGATGTTCAGAAAGATAAAACTTTAGTATCTTTCAGAGTTTAGAACACAACCCCACACTTCATATGGCTCAAGTCTTCTTTTCCTACTCACAAATAACTGCAATTCTCCAGCTTCTGCTTCTTGTTTCTGCCTGATTAACAGAATTGAGGTTTGTTCCCGATGATGACGTGAACTCCTGAGCACCACGCTGGGCAGAGCTTATCTTGGTTTTGTTCCCTTTCTGTTGATATTCGTTCATTTTGTTGTCACTGTTCTTCGTTTTTTAGGCAGTGATGCGTGTAGATCACAGGTCAGGATAATGAGATAAACATAGAAACCTGATGTCTGGTGATATTCACACGGATTTACTCTCATTTCCCATTGGGTTCATACTTGGAACATGCATGAGAGAGGAGCAGTAGAATCTGTATTTGAGATGACCAGGAGGAAGAAGGATGAAAATGGCCCAGAACAAATGAAAGTGAGAAGACCCCCCGGTTCTGCATTCTCTGTCCACACTTGTAATTCCACAACAAATTGTTTCCCAAATACTTTCAGCAGGTTAGATGGCTTAGAGTTGCAGGTGCTTATCCTCAGACCTGAGAACCCAAGTCTTAGCTCAGATCCCAAAAGATGGCTGTCAGGAGAGTACTAATTCCCTAGAATTATCCTCTGACTTCAACTACGCACTATACCAGGTGTGCACCTGCACTCACACATGTACTAATATGTGTAAACTAAAAAGTAATAAACAGGTACAATTAGAGAATGGTTACCACATCTTTCACAGTAACTTCTGTGACAGATACACTATTAAATACCTTTCATCAATATTATCCCACTCTGATCATTTTGAAGGAGCACCTACTATGCACAGTGCATAGCCTCAGCCGTGACTGTTATGAGTATTGGAAAGGCTAGCAACGCCCATAAGGACCGTACAATAAGGGAGGACACAGCCATAAAACCACCGCTGGGACACAAGCTCATTCATTAGTGAAATGCATTTGTCTTAATTTCTTTTCTTGTTGCTGTGGTAAAATATTCTGACCAAAGCAATTTAAGGGAGAAAGAGCTTCCTACCAGCTCACAGCTCAAGGTAAATTCCATTACAGTGGGGAAGTCTCAGAGGCTGGAGCTTGAGGGAACTGGTCACATCATAGTCACAATCAGGAACTGAGAGTTATGAATACATACATACCAGTGTAAGCTGCTTTCTCTCCACTTGTATATAGCCCAGGATCCCTACATACAATGCAAACATGTCTCTGCACATCAGTTAATGTAATCCAGGCCATTCCTCACAGGCATGCTGAGAGGCTTATCTCCAAGGTGATTCTAGAATTTGTCTAGTTGCTAATTAGCACTGTCTATCACAGAGCCCATGATGTAGCTTGGTCCTGAGTAGTTGTCAACTACCCTAAGTCGCAGATCTCTAGCAGGCTTCAGTGATGGTATGAAACCTACCACACATGGACAGGGGCATAAATTCCCCTTGAAACCAACCCTTATCCAGAAGCCAGAATAGTAATTTTTTGAGACTAGAGAGATGCCTCAGCGTTAACAGCACATACTGTTATTACATAGGAGTAGGTCAGTTGTTAGAAACATAGTCAGGTGGCTCACAACTGCCTGTAACTCTTGCTCCAGGGCACTCACATGCGCAAACCCACATACAGATTATATATATATATGTAT